>NC_089533.1:10669246-10759246 GCF_963924715.1 Thunnus thynnus | reverse complement strand
ATATATTTCCCAGAAGTTTAAAAAAACAAAACTTATTTGTTTTAACTAATTACATCTACAAATGTCTTCCTTATGTGGAAATATTTAGTATAGTATGCATAACCGCCAATGCCATGCTTTCATCTGAATATCCCAATAATATAGATACGTAAAGTTCATATATTTTCCCAAAGTTTTACATGATCAGGTTGTATCATGCTTTAATCTTAAACTCACACTAACTGTGTTTATAAAATCTGTCAACGTATGAAGTAACTTTCAATTAATATTCATTAATTGACTATTAAATATAAACTAATCACGTAAAGTCATAGTTACTTGATCATTTGTTAATGCAACAGGAGTTCTTGTTACATCCTGCATTAATTAATGTATTTTAGTTAAATATATGATTTGTACTTTCATTATAAAGTGTTACCAAAATTACATTAATTCAGAAATATCGTGGTAAAACAGAAGAGGAGGCAATTAGTATTGCATGTTTATAAATAATGTAAATAATTACATTTAATATACAATAATTACATTTAAACACATTTAAAGTCACAGTTGGATGCAATAATGCCTTTATAGAAAAAAAAAACACAAGAACAATAACAATTTCAATATTAATCGGGGTTTTTTTTTTTTTGTTAATTGCTATTATCATTAAATGAAATGATGCGTTTCTAAGTCCTACTTTTAAAACTAAATAGGGTGATGGTAGTTGACATTCAGTGATGTTGTGACTTAAACTCCAGCAGAAGGGCGAGTTAAAAACAGGCTGCTCCCATAATATGCATATGGACTATCATTTTAACATTTTATCATCTTTTGTGTCCAAAGATCACTTTTTGGTTAGTACTATTTCCTCAGATGGGCTCCTGCATTTTCATGGTGATATAATCTGTTTTGTTCATAATTACAGACAAACAACGTTTTAAATATGTTTATTCTCTTATTTGCTTTTATAGACATGATAAAAAAAAACAAAGAGCCTATCAGCCTGTGATGTGATGTGACAACATGAAGGCTGGGCTGTTTTTGGAATGATTATTGAAAATCTATAATAATAGTCACAGCGGTTCCATAACTCATTACCTTGAAATTATCAGGGTCCACGTGCAGTTTCTCGGAGTGCAGCACGCTCAGCTCAGCATAAGTGGCCTTGATGTTGTCCATGTTCTTCACAGCCTGGTCCAGACCACGGAGGATAGTTTTTCCATGATTTGCAATCATCGGCTTTGACATGATGACGGTGGCGTTGTAGAGGTTTCCAACGTTGCTGACGACCAGGCACCAAAAAAGAAAAAGACAACAAGTGTTAAAGATTGAGATCATTTGTGCCAGAAAAGAAACATTGAGTTAACACTTTATAATACAGCCCGCGTTTTACAGTGTAACTTCCCATCACTTAACATGTAATTTCCCGTAACTTACGGTGTAACATCCTCGTATGAATCCGTATATATAAAATACTTACCGTTTCTTACTGGTACTTAAATGTAGGCACAGCAGAAGAAAACAAAACAACGAGAAACAAGGGAGTAACAATTGGGAATTTAGAGTGTAACTCCCAGACATTTACTGTGTAACTTCCCGGAACTTATGGTGTAACTTCCTCGTATGAATCAGTACATATGTATATGGATAACGTGCAATAAAATCAAATGTGTCTGCCCTTTGCTCATGGCAGTTAGGACAATCATTTTTTATGCATGCGTGTTTGGCAGGCAAGCTCCACCCACACTCCAGAGATTCATTATCCTTGTGTCTTCTACCTCATTGTCTAAATTTGAATAAGTCGAGAAATGGGTCTGTACCTTTAAGAACTAGCTCCTAGCAGCCATGTTGGTCCAGAACTGCAGCAGCTCAGAACAGGCAAACTTACCTCTCTGAAATGCACAGCTATGGAAAGCTTGTATTGTCATCCGAGGATAAAAAATAGTAACAGTAATGTAATCATATACATAGTACATCTTTAATTACACAATAATAAGGTACACAGGTAGTTATGAAACATGATTTTATTCTTTAATTACACAGAAACCACAAGGTATGTGCTGTTATCCCAGTCTTACTCTGTAAATACAGAGTACTTACTCTGTAAATACATGGTAACAGCAGAGAGCAGGCAGGATTATTAAGTTCACACTGTTCCCCAGTCCTTACTCTGTAAATACAGACTACTTACTCTGTAACTCCATAGTAACAACAGGAGGAGGGCTGGATTATGTCGTTCACAATGTTCTCTTGGTCCTACTCTGTAAGTACATGGTAACAACAGCGTGCCAGCTGGATTTTGTTCTCCCTTCCTTACTTAGCTGTTTGGTTCTGTTACCTTTCATGTCACAAACTAACAACATGCAACATGTCATTAACAACACACCAGACCAACATTTTGAACAGACAATGAGAAAACATCATGAGTCTCTTCCTGTTCCTTGAACACACCCGATTCCAGTCACACTTCGACTGAGCCACCTGTTGAGACTTGTGAAGAGTCACTTAGCGAGGACAAAAGCCGGTACCTCAATCCACTGACTCATCAGGCCCTGGGGCACAACTCCAATAACCTACAACAGGTTAACTCCTTTGAGCTGAATTTCCCAAGCTAAGGATTTGGAAAGTGTTTCAGACAAACGGACTACATTTAAAGGTGGTGTCATTTCAGAGGCCCTGCACTGAAGAAGCATTTTTTTCTATGAGAAAAGTTCAGGATATGCAAAGCATATATTTTTTCACAGTGCTCATACTGAATACAGTATATTGTAAATAAGTAAAGCTGTGTAAAAGCCTTGATGATATGCTGTGTTAACATAATTCAACTAGAATGGCAGCTTTGATCAGAACTTTTCTTTGCATTTTTGATTCATTATGACAGTTCACAGTAAAATTTACAAAAAAAAGTTTTATTGGAAACAGTCAATTTGACATGGAGCTTCGGTTTTAGTTCATTGCTTTAAAAACTGGGCCACATTTTTCTTGTAACACCACAAAGAAGTCAAGTATCTTGAATTTAATGTCAGCATTGATGTCAATAGTATCAGCACATTAAATTCAGTTTAAAAAAAGAAAAAAACAACATGCAACATGTCATTAACAACACACCAGACCAACATTTTGAACAGACAATAAGAAAACATTATTGAACATGATTAAATAGAATATGTTTCATTTATAACTTTTTAACTATATAAACTACTATTATACAATATAAATATTTTATATAAATTGTACTACATACAACTTAAACAACAAAAACTATATATAAAACTAAAACAACAAAACAACTCTTAACTAATCTATCTATCTTAACTAATCTATCAAAGATGTAGTTATAAAATGATTATGTTTAGTAAAAAGAAAAACCCAACAAGAACAAAACAGGAAAATATGTTTAAGTTGTAAAAATACTCTCATCTTTACTCTACTTTAGGAATTAATGTGTGTTTTGCATTTACAGTACAGTGAGTTATAGATTGTATTGTGTATTAAACCTAGAGCACAGTACTGTTTATTACTTAACACCTAACAAGTACGGGAAAGAAATATAAAACTTGACTACACCTGAACAGGTCACACAGGTATGTGTATGTCCTGAAAAACATAAAGATCAAATTTAAAAACAAAATCAATCTCCGTGTGTCCCAGGCCTTGAAACCATGGACCATGTGGACAAAACAATGATGGCTCTGACAAGCATCGTTGCCAAGGTACAGTGCACTGCATGTGAAAATGTTATACCTGTATTTGTGGTGCCATCATGCTTGTTTTTTAAACTGTTATTCACTACTACAAATTACGTAATATCAAAATAATTTGTAACTACCATTTTTAGTTGTGTGGGTGGGGGTTAGGGGTAATGTAATGAATGCTGTTATGTAACAATTGTGTGCTTGTGTGTTTTAGACTTCACTATACTGTAATATACTTCAATATTTACAGTGATTACAGACGGATATAGCATCAGTAAGGGAACACTTTGGTGTCCCCACCTACACTGAAGGGACAACCCTAAAAGATTTCGCATTGCATTTTAAGGGATTTGTTGACTCCTGCCGTGACATGAAGAACAAAATTTTAAAAAAGACTGCAAAGAAGTGATGAACTCCTCCCACTAAAGTGGCGATGTAGACCATAAGAACAAAGTACCTGTTTTTTGTTGTTGTTGTTGGTTTTTTACATTTACAATTTAAACATAGCTTCCTGTTTTGTTCTTGTTGTTGTTGGTTTTTTTACTAGACTTAATCATTTTATAACTACATTTTGATAGATTAGTTAAGAGTTATTTTTATTGTTTTAGTTTTATATATAGTTTTATATATAGTTTTTGTTGTTTAAGTTGTATATAGTACAATTTATATAGAATATTTATATTGTATAATAGTAGTTTATATAGTTAAAAAGTTATAAATGAAACATTCTGCTTAATCATGTTCAATAATGTTTTCTTATTGTCTGTTCAAAATGTTGATCTGGTGTGTTGTTAATGACATGTTGCATGTTGTTAGTTTGTGACATGAAAGGTAACAGAACCAAACAGCTAAGTAAGGAAGGGAGAACAAAATCCAGCCAGAACCTTGTTGTTACCATGTACTTACAGAGTAAGACCAGAAGAACACTGTGAACTACATAATCCAGCTCACCCCCTGTTGTTACTATGTAGTTATAGAGTAAGTAGTCTGTATTTACAGAGTGAGGACTGAGGAACAGTGTGAATTGAAATAATCCAGCTCATTCCCTGTTGTTACCATGTATTTACAGAGTAAGTAGTCTGTACTTACAGCGTAAGGACTGGGGAACAGTGTGAATTTAATAATCCTGCCTGCTCTCTGTTGTTACCATGTATTAACAGAGTAAGTAGTCTATATTTACAGAGTAAGACTGGGAGAACATTACTGTATTGTTATTTTTTCATCCTCAGATGACAATACAAGCTTTCAATAGCTGTGCATTTCAGAGAGGTAAGTTTGCCTGTCCTGAGCTACTGCAGTGCTGGACCAACATGGCTGCTAGGAGCTAGTTCTTAAAGGTATAGACCCATTTCTCGACTTGTTCAAATTTAGACAATGAGGTAGAAGACATAAGGATAATGAATCTCTGGAGTGTGGGTGGAGCTTGCGTGCCAAACACACATGCATAAAAAATGATTGCCCTAATTGCCATGAGCAAAGGGCAGAAACATTTGATTTTATTGCACATTACCCATATACATATGTACTGATTCATACGAAGAAGTTACACGGTAAATGTCGGGGAGTTACACTCTAAATCCCCAATTGTTACTCCCTTGTTTCTCGTTGGTTTGTTTTCTTCTGCTTTACCTACATTTAAGTATCAGTGAGAACCGTTAAGTATTTTATATGTACGGATTCATACGAGGAAGTTACAACGGAAGTTCTGGGAAATTACATGTTAAGTGATGGGAAGTTACACTGTAAAACGCGGGCTGTATTATAAAGTGTTACCAAATAACAAGTACACCTCACGACCAGGCACCTGAAAAAACATTAAAAACACGAGTGTTTAAGATTGAGATCATTTGTGCCAAAAAAAAAAAATGTGATTGTCTGAGGTGTGTTGTGTTGTACACTCTTGTTAATGCAAAATAACAAATACACCTCACCTGGCAAGAGCTGCAGGGCCCACGACCTCATACATCTTGGAGAAGATGTCCTGGATGGTGGCGCGCTCGAAGTCTGTCCACTCGACCATTTTGCTGACGTCTAGATTGTCCTGAGCGCCTCAGTAGATGCTTTGCTTCCCGGCACTAGATTCCCCTTTTAAAGCAACCCTGCTCCCCTCCCAGAAGCATGTGACTGGATGACAGTGGGCCGGTCAACTGCTGATTTTAGACAATGATAAGGGTATCTGCACCACTTCGATTGTTCCTGAGAAAGACAAGAATAGCTTGAGGTACAAAGTATACCCCGGAGCCCGACAGGGGCCCACCATTCAACAAGGCAAAATAATACATACTCCTTCAGACTCACAATGATTCATATTCAAATAATAATACATAGAAACCCAGTGTATTAAGAAGAAATAACGATGTAAAATAATTTTTACAGGATATCCTGAAGCTTATTTCACCTTTGTGTCACTATCTTTTGGTCAAACAGGCGTAAATTTAAATGATCACAAATTGTTGGCAGAGCTACAGCCTGATATACACACATACATGATGATGAACACAGTAACAAAATGCCAGTTTGTTACCCAGAGACTGCACAATAATAGCATAAGAAACCGAGCAGGTTCCATGATCAGGACCTTGGACAGCGATCGTAAAATTGCGGTGCAAATACTAGTTTGACACTGTCAGCTGTACCGTCCTTTTTTCTGATTTCCACACTGCTCATTGTAAACATAAAAGCTCAGTCATGCTGATTGCAATCACCATTTCCTTCAGTTCAGTGTGAACATTAGTGACTACAAGTTGTTATTCCTTCATGCAACTTCAACATAAAGCAGCACATCAAGGGTGTTTTCTATGTCACTTGGATCAAATTGTCAAATGATCCTCCGTCAAAGCTGTGTTCAGATTTTAATCACAATTTTATTATTACACCTCACCTGGCAGGAGCTGCAGGGCCCGCGACCTCATAGTTCATCTTGGCGAGGATGTCCTGGATGGTGGCGCGCTCGAAGTCTGTCCTCTCGACCATTTTGCTGATTGTCCTGTGCGGATCAGTAGATGCTTTGCTTCCAGGAACCAGATACACCTTTTAAAGCAACCCCACTCCCCTCCCAGAGGCATGTGACTGGACAGTGGGCCAGTCAACTGCTGATTTAAGACAGTGATAAGGGTATCTGCACGACTTAGATTGTTCCTGAGAAAGACAAAAATAGCTTGAGATACAAAATATACACCGCAGCCCCACAGGGCCCCACCATTCAAGAAGGCAAAACAATACAAACTCCCCCAGACTCACAATGATTCATATTCAAATTATGCCCAGAAACCCAGTGTGTTAAGAAGAAATAATGATGTGAAAGAAAAAAGTTTACAAAGTATCTTGAAGCTTATTTCCACTTCGTGTCATTATCCTTTGGTCAAACAGGCTTAAAATTGTTGGCAGAGCCACAGTCTGAAATATACAAATACATAATGAACACAGTGACAGTTTGTTACCCAGAGACTACACAATAGAAACCGAGCAGGTTCCATGATCAGGATCATCGTAATTTTTCGGTGGAAATATTAGTTTGACACTGTCAGCTGTATCGTCCTTTTACTGATTTCCACACTGCTCATTGTAAACGGAAACGCTCAGCCATCAGTTTGCTGATTGCAATCACCATTTCATTCAGTTCAGTACGACTACAAGTTTTTATTTCTTCATGCAACTTCAACATGAAGCAGCACATCAATGGTGTTTTCTGTGTCACTTGGATCAAATTGTCTAATGGTCCCATGTGAAAACTGTCTTCAGATTTTAATCATTATTTTATTATTAATATGTTTATATTATAATACATACTATTATATCACATATTATGTATATGCTTATATAGTGGTATTATTGCCCTTATTTGTGCCAGTAGCTGCTCACAGCCCATGACTGTCCCAAGTGTGTCCATATCTACGTCAAAAATATATGTTAAATAATTAGGTTGATTGCTGTGTTTTAGATTGAGTGATGTAATTCAAAGAGGCTCCGGGGCCACCATAAGAAGATTTTTATCTCATGGGGGCTGCAACCTAACAGGAAACGCCCTCTGCAGCCTATCTTGGAGGTGGTCTCGGGTGTGTCCATGCTTTGTTTTAACTATAAAACCCCCCCATTGTTTGCGCTACAAAGCACTCAGTGACACTCAACCAACAGGCAAGATGACCAGTCTCACTGCTAAGGACAAAGCCAATGTCAAGGCCTTCTGGGATAAGGTGTCTTCAAGGCGGACGACATCGGTATGGATGCTATCTCCAGGTAGATATAACTTAAAACAGACTGATGTAACCTGCTCCAACACTGATGGATTCATTTACATACTCCCTTTTTTAATTTTCTACCCGGGATGCTAACCGTGTACTCGCAGACCAAGACTTACTTCGTCCACTTGAAGGACTTGAGTCCCGGATCTGCCAACGTGAGGAAGTACGGAAGAACTATTATGGCTAGAGTTGCTGATGCTCTGACCAAGATCGACGATCTGAAAGGAGGTCTTCTCAGCCTCAGTGAGCTGCATGCCCTCACTCTGCGAGTGGACCCTGCCAACTTCAAGGTACTGAGTCAAAGCCTGTGATCAGTGTGATTTTTTTTTCTCAAATTGTGGTCCTTTCAAGACTTACAACTACAGTGTTCATTTTTCATTAGCAAAACGGTACTGATGCTGCACTATGCAGTTCAATTAAAATAAACTTGACATCTGACAAGTAAGGGTCATGCATGTCGCATTAGAATTATGAAATATGGAAGCGCAAATGCAAATGCAATAATATGGGACAGATGTGTGGGTGGGTCCTAATTTTGCCAAGTGGTTGTTGTCCTGGGACCAACATTTTGTATGATAGCCCTGGGACAACAACTGCCTCAGCCAGTCAACTTTTGTGATGCTATCACAGCGAGCCCTGTTGCTAATGCCTACAAAACTTAAATTGAAGAAAAAAAGGAGGGAAAAACGGCAAAGAGGCGCAAATTAAATTAGGAGATGCTACATCCAATTTAAAGTTTTCAGATTTACTTATTAGTTTACTACTGCTAGTCTGCAACTACAGCTTTATTATTATGAGATATTATAAAATGCATATTTGCTTTTTAGATTAGCATTTTTCTGCCATGGAATTAAGCTAACATTAGCTTTCAAAGGTGAGCTAACAGTTAGCAAGGTTGCTACCAGCCAAAACTGATGCACATTGCTATCTTTCTGACTCAAATTGAAACAATCCGAGAGTAATATTTAGATGTTAAGCCAGTCTGTCTTCTTTTTGAAGGAAACATAGACTTTACCTCCTTTGGCCTTGACTTTGAGGTGTGCATGCCCCAGAGCGCTTGCAAGTAAACAAGAAATATCCATCTTTCTAAACTTGCAGACTTGCAAAATTCATACTCATAACATTTGCATCTTTTGAGGTGTTAATAGTGGTGAGCCTATCTTGAATGAATTCATAAGCATCAGAATAATTTTCCAGAACATGGACTGCTAAATCTGTCTTTTCGTTGTTTCCTTGTAATCTCTCCTCTTTGTATACAGTTGTATTTATAAATTCCTCCAGGTTGTGGTGGACAAAACCTAAAAAGTAAAGAAAAACAAACAATTTGGCTAAAAAAAAATATGATGTAAATGATGTAAAGAGATAAAAATCCATGATAATCTCAAGAAAGCAATACATACATTGTTAGCTCAACATTTATATAATAATAGAAAAGGCAGGATAACCTTAATAAAGACGCCCTAATAACCTTAATAATAGACCTTTAAACTGTATCTTATTACTGTCTATGCTTCTTATGCGCTCCAAGCAAGGCACTGTATCTGGCACTGTTAGACGAACAGTATCACTTATTGCCGACTACTGGAAGTATTTACCCTACTAGGACTTATAGTACAAAATTGTAAGTCGCTTTGGATGAAAGCGTCAGCTAAATGACTACATTTAAATATAAAGTAAAGAGCACTACGTTATTGGAAGCTCAAAATCTAAGTCGACACTATGTAAAGAAATTCACGATAATCGCAAGTAAATAATGATATGTTATCAAGAGCTTAATACAAGCTTACAGTGCAATGAGAAACCCACTATGATCTCAACCAAATAACACTACAAGTTGTGGCCTCAGCATCCAATCATAGAGCAGAATCTATTATGATTCTAAACAAAAAAATATCATAATGTCATGCTGTTAAATTTACAATCAAACATAGGCTAATTGATTCAAACAGAAACATGAGGGAGACCCCAGGTGTTTCCTTGCAACCCAGTCGCCAGAACAAAACGTTGGCATTGTACGTGTCTGCAAACCACGGATACGTAAAATTTCTACGTTTCAATGTTAGCCATTATCAGTTGAATAATGATGTTTTATGATGTGACAACGCTGTGATTAAGGTCTGGTTAGTTTTAGGCACAAAACTCACTTGGTTAGGATTAGGGAAAAATCATGGTTTGGGTTCAAATTTAAAAAAAAAAAATTAGAACTACTGCAAATGTCCCGACCTCTTACTAAAAACACCGGTTTTGTTGGTTGAAACGGGAAGCGGACAAACTTCCTAACCATCCACCGACCCCTCCTCCTCCTGATAAGAAAGACCGCTCATATAGATCTCATGTGAACTACGTCACTTTAGAAATATTGATATGATACGTAATCTAGAAATGTTGATATGATATGTATTGTTGAATTGTTAATATGTCAGGTATTACACGTGTTGAAACCTAGATATTCAACGTGTCTGTAGTTTATTCTGGCGACCAGGCTGTGTAACTAGTCATGATAGTCTCAAACAAACAACACCATGATGTCCTGAACTCAACATCTGGCTAAAGCCTACAATGCAGTTGTGAGTAATGATGATCTCAAGTACCATACTATGATATTCTGAGCTAAACATTTAATCTTGAAGTAACCCATGATGATCTAAGGCAAAGAACACTGAAAATATATGATGCTATATTGATAATATATGATATATATGTGAAACAACAACGTTTTCTTGAGGTAAACATCATATAAACAACATCATATAACAGAGAACAAAACAATAAAGCCTTGTTTGCAGTTGGATGTGTCCAGTCAACAGTTTTACATATATCGATTTTACAATGGTGCGCTATGAGGAAAATGCCTCTTGGGGCCGCCAGGGGGAATTTTCGCTGAATACTGTGAGTGTTTAAAGCAACAATGATCCGCTCATAAAAGCATGTGATTGGCTCGGCGGTGAAATGGCCAAGTGCTGATTTGTAACAGTGATAAGAGAAGGATGTATATGCAAGGCTTAGACTGTTTCTGAAAGAGACAAAAATACTGTAGTCTTGGCTAGAAAGTATATCATACAGCCCCAATGTAATATAATACAAAGGTCCTCAGACTCACAATGATTCATATAATAATAATAATAATAATAATAATAATAATAATAATAATAATAATAATAATAATTTAAATGCAGGTGATTTGAAAAGATCGTGTCAATGTAAGACTGAGTGATGTAATTCAAAGAAACAACATTTTTGTTTATCTCATGGAAGCTGCAACCTAACATGAAACGCCCTCTGCAGCCTATCTTGGAGGTGGTCCCGGGTGTGTCCATGCTGAGCTTTAACTATAAAATCCCCCCACTGTTTCAGCTTCAAAGCATTTAGCGACACTCAATCAACTAAGGCAAGATGACCAGTCTCACCGCTAAGGACAAGGCCAATGTCAAGGCCTTCTGGGCTAAAATTGCTCCTCAGGCTGATGACATCGGCGCGGATGCGCTGTCCAGGTAAATATGACTTAAAACTGGCTGTAACGCGCTCCACCATTGATGGGTTCATTTACATACTCACCTTTTTAAATTGTCTACCCAGGATGCTGGTCGTGTACCCGCAGACCAAGACTTACTTCTCCCACTGGAATGACTTGAGTCCTGGCTCTGCCCCCGTGAAGAAGCACGGAAAAACTGTGATGGCTGGAGTTGCTGATGCTGTGACCAAGATCGACGATCTGAAAGGAGGTCTTCTCACCCTCAGTGAGCTGCATGCCTTCACTCTGCGAGTGGACCCTGCCAACTTCAAGGTGAAGATTCAACCTGATTAAAACATGATGTAGTGTGTTTCTCAAACTTTGGCCTCAAGACTCGCAACAGGTTCATGTCATGTCATTAACAGACACATGTCCTTGTGTACCGTGTAGATAATTCTGTCCCATTCAGATAAATCTGCATTGTTCAAATAGGTCTATACTGTATATATGAAGAATGGAGTACAGAATGAGCAACAACTGTAACAGCAAACATCTGGGACAGATGTGGAGATGGGGAGCTAAAACTCAGTGTAAGCATAAGCCAACATCTTTGACATTATTCTCTTTTCACAGATCATCTCCCACAACATCCTTGTGGTCCTGGCCATCATGTTCCCCGTTGACTTCACCCCTGAGGTCCATGTGGCTATGGACAAGTTCCTGGCTGCTCTGGCTCTGGCCCTGGCTGAGAAATACAGATAAACAGCTGGAGTAGAAGACGGAGACTGCAGCAAGAGCTCACTCTGCAAATAATAAATAAATACATTAAAAAAAACAAAAATAACATTGGCTTTCTTTGTGATTATTTTAGAAAACACGAGTCAACCGTGTTTCCAGTCTGTTCAACAGCACAATAAATTAGCAGAATTGCAAATTGGGGACAGTCGTAAAGTTCATATATTTCCCCGAAGTTTTAGGAAATAAAACTAATTTGTTTTAATTAATTACATCTACAAATCAAAATAATAAATAAATTCATTAAAAAAAACAAATATCGGTTTTCTTTGTGATTATTTTAGACATCGCGAGTCAACTGAGTTTCCAGTCTGTTCAACAGTACAATAAACTAACAGAATTTAAATAAATAGATAAATAAAAATTGTCAACTAATCTGTGTATTAACTGTGAATTAACTCTCTATTAAGTGTAAACTAATCACGTAAAGTCATAGTGACTTGATCATTGGTTAATGCTGAGCATCAGGAGTTCATGATACATCCTGCATTAATCATACATTTCAGCAGTATTTATACTCTCATTATAAAGTGTTACCCAATTCACACACACACACACACACACACACACACACACACACACACACACACACACACACACACACATATATATATATATATATATATATATATATATATATATACATGCATGCATGCACACACACACACGTCATATATGGGCCGTTATGCAATAAATCAAAACATAAGGGCAGTAATATTGTTAGAAAAACAAAACTATTACCATTACCGTATTATCGTTTAATACTATTGATAATATTGATATAATTATTGAATTAAATGATACATTACTAAGTCCTAGTTTTAAAACTAGATGGGGTGATGGTACTTGCATCACTCGACTAGCAGAATGTCGAGTTGAAAACATGCTGCTCTCATGATATGCACATGGATTATCACTTTAACATTTTATCATCGCTTTTGTCCCTTTCTGTATCTAAAGGTCACATTTTTATCATTATTTTCTTACATCGCCTGTTATATTTTCATGGTGATGTAATCTGTTTTGTTCATAATTACAGACGAACAACATTTTGAATATGCTTATTCTTTTATTTGACTTTGAGACATGATAAAAACAAAGAGCCTGTCAGCATGTGATGGTCCTCGGTTGCAGCTCTTTAGTGGTACTGCCTTCCCAGGGAGCTCACAACCACCGCCAGGAACTTCTGGAAAGCTTCTTGGACCTGCGCAGTGAAGTCATTGCCCATCTTGCTAGCAACCACAATGGTCAGGCAGTCAGCCAGCAGCTGCAACACAACAAGCAGAAAACATCAACAACATGAAGGCTGGGCTGTTTTTGGAATGATTATTGAATATCTATAATAATAGTCACAGCGGTTCCATAACTCATTACCTTGAAATTATCAGGGTCCACGTGCAGTTTCTCGGAGTGCAGCACGCTCAGCTCGGCATAAGTTTCCTTGATGTTGTCCATGTTCTTCACAGCCCGGTCCAGTCCGTGGAGAATAGTTGTTCCATGTTTTGCAATCATCGGGTTTCCCTTGATGGCTTCGGCGTTGTAGAGGTTTCCAAAGTTGCCGAAATACCTCTGGCACCAGGGGTAGACGACCAGACACCTGAAAAAATATTAAAAACCCAAGTGTTTAAGATTGAGATCATTTGTGGCGCAAAAAACAGCAAAAAAACAAAACAAAAAAAACATTTGTGATTCTTTGAGACACACTGCGTTGTGACAAAGTGCATCCAAAACATGAATCCTGATCCTTAAATAGTGTCTTGTTTAGGTTGTCATAAAGATTACGTCAGTACACTCTTGTTATTGCAAAATAACAAGTACACCTCACCTGGCAAGAGCTGCAGGGCCCACAGACTCATAGTCCATCTTGGCGAAGATGTCCTGGATGGTGGCGCGCTCGAAGTCTGTCCACTCGACCATTTTGCTGACGTCTAGATTGTCCTGTGCGGATCAGTAGATGCTGTGCTACCCGGCACCAGATGCCCCTTTTAAAGAAACCCTGCTCCCCTTCCAGAAGCATGTGATCGGAAGGCGGGGGCCAGCCAAGTACTGCATTACAACAATGATAAGAGTATCTGCACCACTTAGATTGTTCTTGAGAAAGACAAAAATAGCTCGAGGTACAAAGTATACCGCCCCACAGGGCCCCACCATTCAACAGGGCAGAACAATACAAACTCCTTCAGACTCACAATCATTCATATTCAAATAATAATGCACAGAAACCCAGTATGTTAAGAAGAAATAATGATGTAAAAGAAATTTTTACAAGATATCCTGAAACTTATGTGTCCTGAAACCCTTTGTGTCATTATCTTTTGTTCAAACAGGCGTAAATTTAAATGATCACAAATAGCTGTTGGCAGAGCCACAGCCTGATATACACACATACATGATGAACACAGTAACAAAATGACAGTTTGTTACCCAGAGACTGCACAATAACAGCAAAAGAAACCGAGCAGGTTCCATGATCAGGACCTTGGACAGCGATCGTAATATTTCGGGGCATATACTAGTTTGACACTGTCAGCTATACCGTCCTTTTTCTGATTTCAACACTGCTCATTGTAAACAGAAACGCTCAGACATCAGTTTGTTGATTGCAATCACCATTTCATTCATTTCAGTGTGAACAATAGTGTCTACAAGTTTTTTTCTTCATGCAACTTCAATATAAAGCAGCACATCAAGGGTGTTTTCTGTGTCACTTGGATCAAATTGTCAAATGGTCTCTTTGAAGCTGTCTTCAGATTTTAATCATAATTTTAATATTAATATGTATATATTATAATACATATTATTATAATACATATTATCAATATGTATTATCAATAGGTGTATGCTCATATACTGGTATTATTTCCCCTTATTTGTGCCAGTAGCTGCTCATAGCCCGTGACTTGCCCGAGTGTGTCCAATATATTTTAAATAATTAGGTAGATTGCTGTGTTTTAGATTGAGTGATGTAATTTAAAGAGGTTCTGGGGCCACCATATGAAGATTTTTGTTTATCTCATGGGGGCTGCAACCTAACAGGAAACGCCCTCTGCAGCCTATCTTGGAGGTGGTCTCGGGTGTGTCCATGCTTTGTTTTAACTATAAAAACCCCCCATTGTTTGGGCTACAAAGCACTCAGTGACATTCAACCAACAGGCAAGATGACCAGTCTCACTGCTAAGGACAAAGCCAATGTCAAGGCTTTCTGGGATAAGGTGTCTTCAAAGGCGGACGAAATCGGTATGGATGCCATCTCCAGGTAAATATAACTTAAAACAGACTGATGTAACCTGCTCCAACACTGATGGATTCATTTACATACTCACCTTTTTAATTTTCTACCCAGGATGTTGATCGTCTACCCGCAGACCAAGACTTACTTCGCCCACTGGAAGGACTTGAGCCCCGGATCTCCCAACGTGAGGAAGCACGGAAGAACTATCATGGCTGGAGTTGCTGATGCTCTGACCAAGATCGACGATCTGAAAGGAGGTCTTCTCGGCCTCAGTGAGCTGCATGCCTTCACTCTGCGAGTGGACCCTGCCAACTTCAAGGTGCAAATTAAAAATCATCAATACATGATGTAGTGTGTTTCTCAGACTTTGGTTTCAAGTCTCGCAACAGGTTCATTTGTCATTAACAGGCACATAATGTCCTTGTGTACCGTGTAGATAATTCTGTTCCGTTCAGATAAACCTGCATTGTTCAATTAGGTCTATACTGTACATATGAAGAATGGAGTACAGCATGAGCAACAACTGTAACAGCAAACATCTGGGACAGATGTGTGGATGGGGAGATAAAAAAAACTCCATATATCTCACATCTATATGATTATCATCTTTTCACAGATTGCCTCCCACAACATCCTTGTGGTCCTGGCCATCATGTTCCCCGACGACTTCACCCCTGAGGTCCATGTGGCTATGGACAAGTTCCTGGCTGCTCTGGCTCTGGCCCTGGCTGAGAAATACAGATAAACAGCTGGAGTAGAAGACGGAGACTGCAGCAAGAGCTCACTCTGCAAATAATAAATAAATGCATGAATTAAAAAAAAAAAAACTTTTGTGATTATTTTAGACATCAGGAGTAAACTGTGTTTCCAGTCTGTTAAACGGGACAATAAACTAACAGAATTTCAAAATGGGGACAATCGTAAAGTTCATGTATTTCCCCAAAGTTTTAGAAACAAAACTAATTTGCTTTATTTAATTAAATCTACAAATGTCTTCCTTATGTGGAAATATTTAGCATAACATGCGAAACCACAAATGCAATGCTGTCATCTGAATATCCCAACAGTATAAATGCGTATAGTTCATATATTTTCCCAAAGTTTTACATGATCAGGTTGTATCATGCTTTAATCTGAAACTCACAATTATTGTGGGTATAAAAATTGTCAATGTATGAAGCAACTGTCAATTAATTAATTAAACATCCTGCATTCATCAATGCATTTTATTTAAATATATGATTTGTACATTGATAGGAAAGTGTTACCAAAATTACATTAATTCAGGAATATCGTGGTAAAACAGAAGAAGAGGTAATTAGTATTGCATGTACATAAATAATCTAAATAATTATATTTAATATATAATAATTACATGTAAAGACATTTAAAGTCACAGTTAGATGCAATATGGGCTATTATACAAAAAACCAAAACAGAATAACACTGATAACATTAACGACAACAAAACAATACTCATTGTCGTTTTTATTGTTGTTATCATTAAATGAAATTATACGTTATTAAGTCCTAGTTTTAACGCTAGATTGGGTGATGGTAGTTGACATTCAGTGATGTAAATTAAACTCCAGCAGAAGGCCGAGTTAAAAACAGGCTGCTCCCATGATATGCATATGGACTATGAATTTAACATTTTATCATCGTTTTTGTCCCTTTTTGTGTCCAAAGGTCACTTTCTGTTGTCACTATTTTCTCAGATAGCCTGTTAAATTTTCATGGTGATATAATCTGTTTTGTGCATAATTACAGACAAACGTTTTGAATATGCTTATTCTTTTATTTGACTTTGAGACATGATACAAACAAAGAGCCTGTCATCATGTGATGGTCCTCTGTTGCAGCTCTTTAGTGGTACTGCCTTCCCAGGGAGCTCACAACCACAGCCAGGAACTTCTGGAAAACTTCTTGGACCTGCGCAGTGAAGTCATTGCCCATCTTGCTAGCAACCACAATGGTCAGGCAGTCAGCCAGCAGCTGCAACACAACAAGCAGAAAACATCAACAACATGAAGGCTGGGCTGTTTTTGGAATGATTATTGATCATCTATAATAATAGTCACAGCGGTTCCATAACTCATTACCTTGAAATTATCAGGGTCCACGTGCAGTTTCTCGGAGTGCAGCACGCTCAGCTCGGCATAAGTTTCCTTGATGTTGTCCATGTTCTTCACAGCCCGGTCCAGACCGTGGAGGATAGTTGTTCCATGTTTTGCAATCATCGGGTTTCCCTTGATGGCGGCGGCGTTGTAGAGGTTTCCAAAGTTGCCGAAATACCTCTGGCACCAGGGGTAGACGACCAGACACCTGAAAAAATATTAAAGATCACAAGTGTTTAAGATTGAGATCATTTGTAGCACAAAAAAGAAAAAAAAAACATTTGTGATTCTTTGGGACACGTTGTGTTCTGACAAAGTGCATCCAAAACATAAATCCTGATCCTTAAATAGTGTCTTGTTTAGGGTGTCATAAAGATTACGTCAGTACACTCCTGTTGATGCAAAATAACAAGTACACCTCACCTGGCAAGAGCTGCAGGGCCCACAGACTCATAGTCCATCTTGGCGAAGATGTCCTGGATGGTGGCGCGCTCGAAGTCTGTCCACTCGACCATTTTGCTGACGTCTAGATTGTCCTGTGCGGATCAGTAGATGCTTTGCTTCCCGGCACCAGATGCCCCTTTTAAAGCAATCCTGCTCCCCTCCCAGAAGCATGTGACTGGATGACAGTGGGCCGGTCAAGTGCTGATTTAGGACAATGATAAGGGTATCTGCACGACTTCGATTGTTCCTGAGAAAGACAAAAATAGCTTGAGGTACAAGGTATACCCGGCAGCCCCACAGGCCCCACTATTCAACAAGGCAAAACAATACAAACTCCCACATACTCAAAATGAATTATATATAAATAATAATGCAAAGACACCTAATGTGATAAGAAGAAATAATGATGTAAAAGAAAAAAGTTTACAAAGTATCTTGAAGCTTATTTCCACTTCGTGTCATTATCTTTTGGTCAAACATGCGTAAATTGAAATGATCACAAATTGTAGGCAGAGCCACAGCCTGATATACACACATACATGATGAGCACAGTAACAAAATGCCAGCTTGTTACCCAGAGACTGCACAATAACAGCAAAAGAAACCGAGCAGGTTCCATGATCAGGACCTTTGATGCTGTCAGCGATACCGTCCTTTTTTCTGATTTCCACACTGCTCATTGAAAACAGAAACGCTCAGCCATCAGTTTGTTGATTGCAATCACCATTTCATTCATTTCAGTGTGAACAATAGTGACTACAAGTTTTTTTTTCTTCATGCAACTTCAATATAAAGCAGCACATCAAGGGTGTTTTCTGTCTCACTTGGATCAAATTGTCAAATGGTCTCTTTGAAGCTGTGCTCAGATTTTAATCATAATTTTAATATTAATATGTATATATTATGATACATATTATTATAATACACATTATCAGTATGGATCATCAATATGTATATGCTCATATGGTGGTATTTTTGCCAGTAGCTGTTCACAGACCGTGACTGTCCCGAGTGTGTCCAATATATTTTAAA
This sequence comes from Thunnus thynnus, assembly GCF_963924715.1. Taxonomy (NCBI): domain Eukaryota; kingdom Metazoa; phylum Chordata; class Actinopteri; order Scombriformes; family Scombridae; genus Thunnus; species Thunnus thynnus. Next base: position 10,740,257 of record NC_089533.1, on the reverse strand, counting down.
TAATTAGGTAGATTACTGTGTTTTAGATTGAGTGATGTAATTCAAAGAGGCTCCGGGGCCACCATATGAAGATTTTTGTTTATCTCATGGGGGCTGCAACCTAACAGGAAACGCCCTCTGCAGCCTATCTTGGAGGTGGTCTCGGGTGTGTCCATGCTTTGTTTTAACCATAAAAACCCCCCGTTGTTTGGGCTACAAAGCACTCAGCGACACTCAACCAACAGGCAAGATGACCAGTCTCACTGCTAAGGACAAAGCCAATGTCAAGGCCTTCTGGGATAAGGTATCTTCAAAGGCGGACGACATCGGTATGGATGCCATCTCCAGGTAAATATAACTTAAAACAGACTGATGTAACCTGCTCCAACACTGATGGATTCATTTACATACTCACCTTTTTAATTTTCTACCCAGGATGCTGACCGTGTACCCGCAGACCAAGACTTACTTCGCCCACTGGAATGACTTGAGCCCCGGCTCTGCCAACGTGAGGAAACACGGAAGAACTATTATGGCTGGAGTTGCTGATGCTCTGACCAAGATTGACGATCTGAAAGGAGGTCTTCTCGGCCTCAGTGAGCTGCATGCCTTCACTCTGCGAGTGGACCCTGCCAACTTCAAGGTACAGATTCAAAATCATCAATACATGATGTAGTGTGTTTCTCAGACTTTGGTTTCAAGTCTCGCGACAGGTTCATTTGTCATTAACAGGCACATAATGTCCTTGTGTACCGTGTAGATAATTCTGTTCCGTTCAAATAAAACTGCATTGTTCAATTAGGTCTATACTGTACATATGAAGAATGGAGTACAGAATGAGCAACAACTGTAACAGCAAACATCTGGGACAGATGTGTGGATGGGGAGATAAAAACTCCATATGTATAACATCTATGTGATTATCATCTTTTCACAGATTGCCTCCCACAACATCCTTGTGGTCATGGCCATCATGTTCCCCGACGACTTCACCCCTGAGGTCCATGTGGCTATGGACAAGTTCCTGGCTGCTCTGGCTCTCGCCCTGGCTGAGAAATACAGATAAACAGCTGGAGTAGAAGACGGAGACTGCAGCAAGAGCTCACTCTGCAAATAATTAATAAATGCATGACTAAAAAAAATCTTTTCTTTGTGATTATTTTAGACAACACGAGTCAACTGTGTTTCCAGTCTGTTCAACCGCACAATAAACTAGTAGAATTTCAAAATGGGGACAGTGGTAAAGTTCATATACCTTCCCAAAGTTTTACATGATCTGGTTGTATCATGCTTTAATCTTAAACTCACAGTAATTGTGGGTATAAAAACTGTCAAAGTATGAAGTAACTGTCAATTAATATTAATTAATTAACAATTAAATGTAAAGTAATCGGGTAAAGTCATAGTTACATGATCATTTGTTAATGCTGAGCATCAGGAGTTCATGTCAAATCCTGCATTAATTAATGCATTTTAGTTAAATACATGATTTGTACATTCATTATAAAGTGTTACCAAAATTCCTTTAATTCAGGAATGTCGTGGAGAAACAGAAGAGTTAATTAGTAATACATGGACATAAACAATCTAAATAATTATATTTAATATATAATAATTAAATGTAAAGACATTTGAAGTTACAGTTAGATGCAATATATGCTGTTATACAAAAAACATAAGAACAATAACAATGACAATATCAACAGCAACAAAACTATTATCATTATCGTTTTTATTGTTATTATCATTAAATGAAATATTACGTTATTTAGTCCTAGTTTTAAAACTAGATTGGGTGATGGTAGTTGACATTCAGTGATGTAAATTAAACTCCAGAAGAAGGCCAAGTTAAAAATAGGCTGCTCTCATGAAATGCACGTGGACTATCAATTTAACATTTGAACATCTTTTTCGTGGCTTTTTGTGTCCGAAGGTCACTTTTTTTGTTATCATTATTTTCTCAGATACCCTGTTAAATTTCATGGTCATATATTCTGTTTCGTTCATAATTACAGACAAACATCGTTTTGAATGTGCTTATTCTTTTATTTGACTTTGAGACATGATAAAAACAAAGAGCCTGTCATCATGTGATGGTCCTCTGTTGCAGCTCTTTAATGGTACTGCCTTCCCAGGGAGCTCACAACCACAGCCAGGAACTTCTGGAAAACTTCTTGGACCTGCGCAGTGAAGTCATTGCCCATCTTGCTAGCAACCACAATGGTCAGGCAGTCAGCCAGCAGCTGCAACACAACAAGCAGAAAACATCAACAACATGAAGGCTGAGCTGTTTTTGGAAAGATTATTGAATATCTATAATAATAGTCACAGCGGTTCCATAACTCATTACCTTGAAATTATCAGGGTCCACGTGCAGTTTCTCGGAGTGCAGCACGCTCAGCTCGGCATAAGTTTCCTTGATGTTGTCCATGTTCTTCACAGCCCGGTCCAGACCGTGGAGGATAGTTGTTCCATGTTTTGCAATCATCGGGTTTCCCTTGATGGCGGCGGCGTTGTAGAGGTTTCCAAAGTTGCCGAAATACCTCTGGCACCAGGGGTAGACGACCAGACACCTGAAAAAATATTAAAGAACACAAGTGTTTAAGATTGAGATCATTTGTAGCACAAAAAAAGAAAAAAAAAACATTTGTGATTCTTTGGGACACGTTGTGTTCTGACAAAGTGCATCCAAAACATAAATCCTGATCCTTAAATAGTGTCTTTTTTAGGGTGTCATAAAGATTACGTCAGTACACTCTTGTTGATGTAAAATAACAAGTACACCTCACCTGGCAAGAGCTGCAGGGCCCACAGACTCATAGTCCATCTTGGCGAAGATGTCCTGGATGGTGGCGCGCTCGAAGTCTGTCCACTCGACCATTTTGCTGACGTCTAGATTGTCCTGTGCGGTTCAGTAGATGCTGTGTTTCACCAGATGCACCACATACACCTTTTAAAGCAATCCTGCTCCCCTCCCAGAAGCATGTGACTGGATGACAGTGGGCCGGTCAAGTGCTGATTTAGGACAATGATAAGAGTATCTGCACCACTTCGATTGTTCCTGAGAAAGACAAAAATAGCTCGAGGTACAAAGTATACCCGGCAGCCCCACAGGCCCCATTATTCAGCAAGGGAAAACAATACAAACTCCCACAGACTCAAAATGAATTATATTTAAATGATAATGCAAAGATACCCGATGTGAAAAGAAGAAATAATGATGTAAAAGAAAAAAGTTTACAAAGTAGCTTGAAGCTTATTTCCACTTCGTGTCATTATCTTTTGGTCAAACAGGCGTAAATTGAAATGATCACAAATAGTTGTTGGCAGAGCCACAGCACGATATACACACATATATGATGAACACAGTAACAAAATGCCAGTTTGTTACCCAGAGACTGCACAATAACAGCAAAAGAAACCGAGCAGGTTCCATGATCAGGACCTTGGACAGCGACCGTAATATTTCGGAGCATATACTAGTTTGACACTGTCAGCTGTACCGTCCTTTTTTCTGATTTCCCCACTGCTCATTGTAAACAGAAACGCTCAGCCATCAGTTTGTTGATTGCAATCACCATTTCATTCATTTCAGTGTGAACAATAGTGTCTACAAGTTTTTTTTCTTCATGCAACTTCAATATAAAGCAGCACATCAAGGGTGTTTTCTGTGTCACTTGGATCAAATTGTCAAATGGTCTCTTTGAAGCTGTCTTCAGATTTTAATCATAATTTTAATATTAATATGTATATATTATAATACATATTATTATAATACATATTATCAATATGTATTATCAATAGGTGTATGCTCATATACTGGTATTATTTCCCCTTATTTGTGCCAGTAGCTGCTCATAGCCTGTGACTTGCCCGAGTGTGTCCAATATAATTTAAATAATTAGGTAGATTGCTGTGTTTTAGATTGAGTGATTTAATTTAAAAAGGCTGTGGGGCCACCATATGAAGATTTTTGTTTATCTCATGGGGGCTGCAACCTAACAGGAAACGCCCTCTGCAGCCTATCTTGGAGGTGGTCTCGGGTGTGTCCATGCTTTGTTTTAACCATAAAACCCCCCGTTGTTTGGGCTACAAAGCACTAAGCGACACTCAACCAACAGGCAAGATGACCAGTCTCACTGCTAAGGACAAAGCCAATGTCAAGGCCTTCTGGGATAAGGTATCTTCAAAGGCGGACGACATCGGTATGGATGCCATCTCCAGGTAAATATAACTTAAAACAGACTGATGTAACCTGCTCCAACACTGATGGATTCATTTACATACTCACCTTTTTAATTTTCTACCCAGGATGCTGACCGTGTACCCGCAGACCAAGACTTACTTCGCCCACTGGAATGACTTGAGCTCCGGCTCTGCCAACGTGAGGAAACACGGAAGAACTATTATGGCTGGAGTTGCTGATGCTCTGACCAAGATCGACGATCTGAAAGGAGGTCTTCTCGGCCTCAGTGAGCTGCATGCCTTCACTCTGCGAGTGGACCCTGCCAACTTCAAGGTACAGATTCAAAATCATCAATACATGATGTAGTGTGTTTCTCAGACTTTGGTTTCAAGTCTCGCGACAGGTTCATTTGTCATTAACAGGCACATAATGTCCTTATGTACAAGTGTAGACAATTCTGTTCCGTTCAAATAAAGCTGCATTGTTCAATTAGGTCTATACTGTACATATGAAGAATGGAGTACAGAATGAGCAACAACTGTAACAGCAAACATCTGGGACAGATGTGTGGATGGGGAGATAAAAACTCCATATGTATAACATCTATGTGATTATCATCTTTTCACAGATTGCCTCCCACAACATCCTTGTGGTCATGGCCATCATGTTCCCCGACGACTTCACCCCTGAGGTCCATGTGGCTATGGACAAGTTCCTGGCTGCTCTGGCTCTGGCCCTGGCTGAGAAATACAGATAAACAGCTGGAGTAGAAGACAGAGACTACAGCAAGAGCTCACTCTGCAAATAATTAATAAATGCATGACTAAAAAAAATCTTTTCTTTGTGATTATTTTAGACAACACGAGTCAACTGTGTTTCCAGTCTGTTCAACCGCACAATAAACTAGTAGAATTTCAAAATGGGGACAGTGGTAAAGTTCATATACTTTCCCAAAGTTTTACATGATCTGGTTGTATCATGCTTTAATCTTAAACTCACAGTAATTGTGGGTATAAAAACTGTCAATGTATGAAGTAACTGTCAATTAATATTAATTAATTAACAATTAAATGTAAAGTAATCGGGTAAAGTCATAGTTACATGATCATTTGTTAATGCTGAGCATCAGGAGTTCATGTCAAATCCTGCATTAATTAATGCATTTTAGTTAAATACATGATTTGTACATTCATTATAAAGTGTTACCAAAATTCCTTTAATTCAGGAATGTCGTGGAGAAACAGAAGAGTTAATTAGTAATACATGGACATAAACAATCAAAATAATTATATTTAATATATAATAATTAAATGTAAAGACATTTGAAGTCACAGTTCGATGCAATATATGATGTTATACAAAAAACATAAGAACAATAACAATGACAATATCAACAGCAACAAAACTATTATCATTATCGTTTTTATTGTTATTATCATTAAATGAAATGTTACGTTATTTAGTCCTAGTTTTAAAACTAGATTGGGTGATGGTAGTTGACATTCAGTGATGTAAATTGAACTCCAGAAGAAGGCCGAGTTAAAAATAGGCTGCTCTCATGAAATGCACGTGGACTATCAATTTAACATTTGAACATCTTTTTCGTGGCTTTTTGTGTCCGAAGGTCACTTTTTTTTTATCATTATTTTCTCAGATAGCCTGTTAAATTTCATGGTGATATAATCTGTTTCGTTCATAATTACAGACAAACAACGTTTTGAATGTGCTTATTCTTTTATTTGACTTTGAGACATGATAAAAACAAAGAGCCTGTCATCATGTGATGGTCCTCTGTTGCAGCTCTTTAGTGGTACTGCCTTCCCAGGGAGCTCACAACCACAGCCAGGAACTTCTGGAAAACTTCTTGGACCTGCGCAGTGAAGTCATTGCCCATCTTGCTAGCAACCACAATGGTCAGGCAGTCAGCCAGCAGCTGCAACATAACAAGCAGAAAACATCAACAACATGAAGGGTGAGCTGTTTTTGGAATGATTATTGAATATCTATAATAATAGTCACAGCGGTTCCATAACTCATTACCTTGAAATTATCAGGGTCCACGTGCAGTTTCTCGGAGTGCAGCACGCTCAGCTCGGCATAAGTTTCCTTGATGTTGTCCATGTTCTTCACAGCCCGGTCCAGACCGTGGAGGATAGTTGTTCCATGTTTTGCAATCATCGGGTTTCCCTTGATGGCTTCGGCGTTGTAGAGGTTTCCAAAGTTGCCGAAATACCTCTGGCACCAGGGGTACACGACCAGACACCTGAAAAAATATTAAAGAACAGAAGTGTTTAAGATTGAGAATTTTTTTAGCACAAAAAAAGAAAAAAAAAAACATTTGTGATTCTTTGGGACACGTTGTGTTCTGACAAAGTGCATCCAAAACATAAATCCTGATCCTTAAATAGTGTCTTTTTTAGGGTGTCATAAAGATTACGTCAGTACACTCTTGTTGATGTAAAATAACAAGTACACCTCACCTGGCAAGAGCTGCAGGGCCCACAGACTCATAGTCCATCTTGGCGAAGATGTCCTGGATGGTGGCGCGCTCGAAGTCTGTCCACTCGACCATTTTGCTGACGTCTAGGTTGTCCTGTGCGGTTCAGTAGATGCTGTGTTTCACCAGATGCACCACATACACCTTTTAAAGCAATCCTGCTCCCCTCCCAGAAGCATGTGACTGGATGACAGTGGGCCGGTTAAGTGCTGATTTAGGACAATGATAAGAGTATCTGCACCACTTCGATTGTTCCTGAGAAAGACAAAAATAGCTCGAGGTACAAAGTATACCCGGCAGCCCCACAGGCCCCATTATTCAGCAAGGGAAAACAATACAAACTCCCACAGACTCAAAATGAATTATATTTAAATGATAATGCAAAGATACCTGATGTGAAAAGAAGAAATAATGATGTAAAAGAAAAAAGTTTACAAAGTATCTTGAAGCTTATTTCCACTTCGTGTCATTATCTTTTGGTCAAACAGGCGTAAATTGAAATGATCACAAATAGTTGTTGGCAGAGCCACAGCACGATGTACACACATATATGATGAACACAGTAACAAAATGCCAGTTTGTTACCCAGAGACTGCACAATAACAGCAAAAGAAACCGAGCAGGTTCCATGATCAGGACCTTGGACAGCGATCGTAATATTTCGGAGCATATACTAGTTTGACACTATCAGCTGTACCGTCCTTTTTTCTGATTTCCCCACTGCTCATTGTAAACAGAAACGCTCAGCCATCAGTTTGTTGATTGCAATCACCATTTCATTCATTTCAGTGTGAACATTAGTGTCTACAAGTTTTTTTCTTCATGCAACTTCAACATGAAGCAGAACATCAAGGGTGTTTTCTGTCTCACTTGGATCAAATTGTCAAATGATCCTCTGTTAAAGCTGTGTTCAGATTTTAATCAAAATTTTATTATCAATATGTATATATTATAATACATATTATTATAATACACATTATCAATATGGATCATCAATATGTATATGCTCATATGGTGGTATTTTTGCCCTCATTTTTGCCAGTAGCTGTTCACAGACCGTGACTGTCCCGAATGTGTCCAATATATTTTAAATAATTAGGTAGATTACTGTGTTTTAGATTGAGTGATGTAATTCAAAGAGGCTCCGGGGCCACCATATGAAGATTTTTGTTTATCTCATGGGGGCTGCAACCTAACAGGAAACGCCCTCTGCAGCCTATCTTGGAGGTGGTCTCGGGTGTGTCCATGCTTTGTTTTAACCATAAAAACCCCCCGTTGTTTGGGCTACAAAGCACTCAGCGACACTCAACCAACAGGCAAGATGACCAGTCTCACTGCTAAGGACAAAGCCAATGTCAAGGCCTTCTGGGATAAGGTATCTTCAAAGGCGGACGACATCGGTATGGATGCCATCTCCAGGTAAATATAACTTAAAACAGACTGATGTAACCTGCTCCAACACTGATGGATTCATTTACATACTCACCTTTTTAATTTTCTACCCAGGATGCTGACCGTGTACCCGCAGACCAAGACTTACTTCGCCCACTGGAATGACTTGAGCCCCGGCTCTGCCAACGTGAGGAAACACGGAAGAACTATTATGGCTGGAGTTGCTGATGCTCTGACCAAGATCGACGATCTGAAAGGAGGTCTTCTCGGCCTCAGTGAGCTGCATGCCTTCACTCTGCGAGTGGACCCTGCCAACTTCAAGGTACAGATTCAAAATCATCAATACATGATGTAGTGTGTTTCTCAGACTTTGGTTTCAAGTCTCGCGACAGGTTCATTTGTCATTAACAGGCACATAATGTCCTTATGTACAAGTGTAGACAATTCTGTTCCGTTCAAATAAAGCTGCATTGTTCAATTAGGTCTATACTGTACATATGAAGAATGGAGTACAGAATGAGCAACAACTGTAACAGCAAACATCTGGGACAGATGTGTGGATGGGGAGATAAAAACTCCATATGTATAACATCTATGTGATTATCATCTTTTCACAGATTGCCTCCCACAACATCCTTGTGGTCATGGCCATCATGTTCCCCGACGACTTCACCCCTGAGGTCCATGTGGCTATGGACAAGTTCCTGGCTGCTCTGGCTCTGGCCCTGGCTGAGAAATACAGATAAACAGCTGGAGTAGAAGACAGAGACTACAGCAAGAGCTCACTCTGCAAATAATTAATAAATGCATGACTAAAAAAAATCTTTTCTTTGTGATTATTTTAGACAACACGAGTCAACTGTGTTTCCAGTCTGTTCAACCGCACAATAAACTAGTAGAATTTCAAAATGGGGACAGTGGTAAAGTTCATATACTTTCCCAAAGTTTTACATGATCTGGTTGTATCATGCTTTAATCTTAAACTCACAGTAATTGTGGGTATAAAAACTGTCAATGTATGAAGTAACTGTCAATTAATATTAATTAATTAACAATTAAATGTAAAGTAATCGGGTAAAGTCATAGTTACATGATCATTTGTTAATGCTGAGCATCAGAAGTTCATGTCAAATCCTGCATTAATTAATGCATTTTAGTTAAATACATGATTTGTACATTCATTATAAAGTGTTACCAAAATTCCTTTAATTCAGGAATGTCGTGGAGAAACAGAAGAGTTAATTAGTAATACATGGACATAAACAATCAAAATAATTATATTTAATATATAATAATTAAATGTAAAGACATTTGAAGTCACAGTTCGATGCAATATATGATGTTATACAAAAAACATAAGAACAATAACAATGACAAGATCAACAGCAACAAAACTATTATCATTATCGTTTTTATTGTTATTATCATTAAATGAAATGTTACGTTATTTAGTCCTAGTTTTAAAACTAGATTGGGTGATGGTAGTTGACATTCAGTGATGTAAATTAAACTCCAGAAGAAGGCCGAGTTAAAAATAGGCTGCTCTCATGAAATGCACGTGGACTATCAATTTAACATTTGAACATCTTTTTCGTGGCTTTTTGTGTCCAAAGGTCACTTTTTTTTTTATCATTATTTTCTCAGATAGCCTGTTAAATTTCATGGTGATATAATCTGTTTCGTTCATAATTACAGACAAACAACGTTTTGAATGTGCTTATTCTTTTATTTGACTTTGAGACATGATAAAAACAAAGAGCCTGTCATCATGTGATGGTCCTCTGTTGCAGCTCTTTAATGGTACTGCCTTCCCAGGGAGCTAACAACCACAGCCAGGAACTTCTGGAAAACTTCTTGGACCTGCGCAGTGAAGTCATTGCCCATCTTGCTAGCAACCACAATGGTCAGGCAGTCAGCCAGCAGCTGCAACACAACAAGCAGAAAACATCAACAACATGAAGGCTGGGCTGTTTTTGGAATGATTATTGATCATCTATAATAATAGTCACAGCGGTTCCATAACTCATTACCTTGAAATTATCAGGGTCCACGTGCAGTTTCTCGGAGTGCAGCACGCTCAGCTCGGCATAAGTTTCCTTGATGTTGTCCATGTTCTTCACAGCCCGGTCCAGACCGTGGAGGATAGTTGTTCCATGTTTTGCAATCATCGGGTTTCCCTTGATGGCGGCGGCGTTGTAGAGGTTTCCAAAGTTGCCGAAATACCTCTGGCACCAGGGGTAGACGACCAGACACCTGAAAAAATATTAAAGAACACAAGTGTTTAAGATTGAGATCATTTGTAGCACAAAAAAAGAAAAAAAAACATTTGTGATTCTTTGGGACACGTTGTGTTCTGACAAAGTGCATCCAAAACATAAATCCTGATCCTTAAATAGTGTCTTTTTTAGGGTGTCATAAAGATTACGTCAGTACACTCTTGTTGATGCAAAATAACAAGTACACCTCACCTGGCAAGAGCTGCAGGGCCCACAGACTCATAGTCCATCTTGGCGAAGATGTCCTGGATGGTGGCGCGCTCGAAGTCTGTCCACTCGACCATTTTGCTGACGTCTAGATTGTCCTGTGCGGATCAGTAGATGCTTTGCTTTCCGGCACTAGATTCCCCTTTTAAAGCAATCCTGCTCCCATCCCAGAAGCATGTGACTGGATGACAGTGGGCCGGTCAACCGCTGATTTAAGACAATGATAAGAGTATCTGCACGAGTTAGATTGTTTCTAAGAAAGACAAAAATAGCTTGAGGTACAAAGTATACCGCCCCACAGGGCCCCATCATTCAACAGGGCAAAACAATACAAACTTCCTCAGACTCACAATGATTCATATTTAAATAATAATGCATAGTAACCCAGTGTGATAATAAGAAGTAATGATGTAAAAGAAAAAAGTTTACAAGATATCTTGAAACTTATTTTCCCTTTGTGTCGTTATCTTTTGGTCAAACAGGCGTAAATTGAAAAGATCACAAATTGTTGGCAGAGCCACAGCCTGATATACACACATACATGATGAACACAGTAACAAAATGCCAGTTTGTCACCCAGAGACTGCACAATAACAGCAAAAGAAACCGAGCAGGTTCCATGATCAGGACCTTGGACAGCGATCGTAAAATTTCGGTTCAAATACTAGTTTGACACTGTCAGCTGTACCGTCCTTTTTCTGATTTCCCCACTGCTCATTGTAAACAGAAACGCTCAGCCATCAGTTTGTTGATTGCAATTATCATTTCATTAATTTCAGTGTGAACATTAGTGTCTACAAGTTTTTTTCTTCATGCAACTTCAACATGAAGCAGAACATCAAGGGTGTTTTCTGTCTCACTTGGATCAAATTGTCAAATGATCCTCTGTTAAAGCTGTGTTCAGATTTTAATCATAATTTTATCATCAATATGTATATATTATAATACGTGTTATTATAATACATATTATCAATGTGTATTATCAATATGTGTATGCTCCTATGGTGGTATCATTTGCCCTTATTTTTGCCAGTAGCTGCTCACAGACCGTGACTGCCTCGAGTGTGTCCATATCTATATTATGTACCACATTATGTAACACAATATGTGTTAAATAATTAGGTAGATTACTGTGTTTTAGATTGGGTGATGTAATTCAAAGAGGCTCTGGGGCCACCATATGAAGATTTTTATCTCATGGGGGCTGCAACCTAACAGGAAACGCCCTCTGCAGCCTATCTTGGAGGTGATCTCGGGTGTGTCCATGCTTTGTTTTAACTATAAAACCCCCCCATTGTTTGGGCTACAAAGCACTAAGCGACACTCAACCAACAGGCAAGATGACCAGTCTCACTGCTAAGGACAAAGCCAATGTCAAGGCTTTCTGGAATAAGGTGTCTTCAAAGGCGGACGAAATCGGTATGGATGCCATCTCCAGGTAAATATAACTTAAAACAGACTGATGTAACCTGCTCCAACACTGATGGATTCAATTACATACTCACCTTTTTCATTTTCTACCCAGGATGTTGATCGTCTACCCGCAGACCAAGACTTACTTCGCCCACTGGAAGGACTTGAGCCCCGGATCTGCCAACGTGAGGAAGCACGGAAGAACTATCATGGCTGGAGTTGCTGATGCTCTGACCAAGATCGACGATCTGAAAGGAGGTCTTCTCGGCCTCAGTGAGCTGCATGCCTTCACTCTGCGAGTGGACCCTGCCAACTTCAAGGTGCAAATTAAAAATCATCAATACATGATGTAGTGTGTTTCTCAGACTTTGGTTTCAAGTCTCGCAACACGTTCATTTGTCATTAACAGGCACATAATGTCCTTGTGTACAAGTGTAGATAATTCTGTTCCGTTCAGATAAACCTGCATTGTTCAATTAGGTCTATACTGTACATATGAAGAATGGAGTACAGAATGAGCAACAACTGTAACAGCAAACATCTGGGACAGATGTGTGGATGAGGAGATAAAACCTCCATATATCTAACATCTATGTGATTATCATCTTTTCACAGATTGCCTCCCACAACATCCTTGTGGTCCTGGCCATCATGTTCCCCGACGACTTCACCCCTGAGGTCCATGTGGCTATGGACAAGTTCCTGGCTGCTCTGGCTCTGGCCCTGGCTGAGAAATACAGATAAACAGCTGGAGTAGAAGACGGAGACTGCAGCAAGAGCTCACTCTGCAAATAATTAATAAATGCATGAATTAAAAAAAAAAAACTTTTGTGATTATTTTAGACATCAGGAGTAAACTGTGTTTCCAGTCTGTTAAACGGGACAATAAACTAGTAGAATTTCAAAATGGGGACAGTCGTAAAGTTCATATATTTTCCCAAATATTTATATGATCAGGTTGTATCATGCTTTGACTATCTATTAAACGCAAACTAATCACGTAAATGTATAGTGACTTAGTCATTTGTTAATGCTGAGCATCAGGAGTTCATGACACATTCTGCATTACTGAATGCATTTTAGTTAAATATAATATGTGTACCTTCATTATAAGTGTTACCAAAATTACGTTAATTCAGGAATATCGTGGTAAAACAGAAGAAGTGGTAATGCGTAAATAATTAATTATTTTGAAGTAAACAAACAAACACACTCACACACACACAAACACACACACACACACACACACATATAATTATTGTGTGTATATAGATAATATAAATAATTACATCTAATATATAATAATTACATTCAAACATATTTAAAGCTGTTATACAATAAATCAAAACATAAGAACAATAACAATGATAATATTAAAAACAACCAAACAATTATCAGTATTGTTATCATGGTTATTATTCTATGAAATGATACGTTACTAAGTCTTATTTTTAAAACTAGATGGGGTGATGGTAGTTGACACTCAGTAATGTTGTAACTTAAACTCTAGCAGAGCGCCGAGCTAAAAATAGGGTGCACCAGATGCGACCCAGCTGTTCCCCTCCCAAAAGCGTGCGATATGATGGGCGGTGAGCCGGTCAAGTACTGTGTTATGGATTTGTAACAGTGATAAGAGCATCTGCAACACTTAGATTGTTTCAGGGGTTTAGTGGTGGTTCAGTACAATTAGGCTCCCGGTGTGTCCGGTGTCAACATACGATTTTTTCTATATTGCGCAGTTTGTAATAATAATGAGAATGGATAAGTAGGCCTGCAAAAACTCGTTGAAAAGACAACTTTGGCAGACGTCTAAACAACGTTGAGATTCAACCAAATTTCAAACATGAATTCATGATTATATATTATATTCGTTATATTATTATATCATCATATTATATTCACATTTACTCTCAAAATGAGACAATTGACAAAAAAGTACCAATAAAACTTTTTTATCGATACGTCAGATACATCTACCAGACCGTGCATTGGCATGTTATAGTTTGTGCAATCAAAAAAAAAAAAAAAAACTAACAAAACAAAAAACAAACAACAACAAAAAACATACACACACAAAACTTTCTCTGAGCACGTCTTGAGTAGTAAAAGCCAGATAACGTCAACAGACTTACACGCCCCTACCACAATGTATCCCTCCGCCACACTCCACAGTGTGTGGAAACAAAAAGTGGGACTTTCATACTAAATAGGCCAAATTTTGGAATATAACAACTCGATTTAACCAACTGAGACTACTGAAGCATCAGATTAGTATCAATTGAACTTTGGAATGCATTTTACACAGAACAAAGGCTGTGCATTTTGGACCCCATTTTTCCTACAACTATTGTAACTTATAGTACAAAAGCTTTTCCTTTAACAATTAACTTTAAAGATGAGAGGCTGAGTTTAGTAAGACAACTTACAGACAAAGAATAACCTTTTTTCAATAAACCTTTTTTAATCCTGATTATCACAGAATACAATCAAATGAGCCAATAAAGAAATAGGCTAGTGTACACACACTGGCATCAGGGATGCAAACACATGGTGTGAAAAAGTATATATTACTATATTCTATTCTATTCAGTTTCCCCACAAAAGTAAGTATTACTAAGGTCTGATTATGATAGCTCTATCACTGCCTATTCTGAATGGTTTGTTTGCATCCCTTTGAAATCCATAAAAACGCACATAAAGTTGGTTGAAAAGCCTTTTTTGAGCCGTCGCCTTTCATGTTAAACAGTGACACGAGGCTGTTGGTCATCAGCCTGAAAGATGAGCACATGAGATTTTCTTATAAGGTGTCTACAGTTAATCAGATAATCAGAGTTGACTTCTTATGCTTTTAAAGAGATGGGGAGGGAGAAGAAGAAGGAAGGATTGAGGGAGGGAAACAGCTCGGAAACAGTTTACGGGCGCATTACTGCCGACTAGTGGATTTTATCAGTTCCACAGTGCAAACTAAGTGCTCCCATTCACAACATTGTCCATTCTATAACCCAGATCCAATTTTCTGAGTTGGTGCAAATCCCTCCCTTGGTGTTGCACCCAACAACACAATGTCCACAATGTTCAAGAATCTCCTGGCAGCGTCCAACACCATCTTAATCCTTCCCGACTTCTCATGTATTTCAACAGCACAACTGATAACCATGGCAATGAACGCCAAAAAGCTTTTCTTGTCCATGCAGATATTTTGTTTAGCTTATTCGTTTTCTGCTCCGGTTCTCTTTGCACCGCCACCATCTCGTCGTTTCTCGTCATTTTCTTAACAGCTTCGGCGTAAGACAATCACTTTTCTGCTGTGATCTTACTCACTTTTTCGATCCTTTTCGGGCACTGTGCTGACCCCGCACGGTGCTTCTTTCCCTTCGCAATGGAAGCACTTTGCTTGTTCCGGTTTGGTATTTTCCTGACCTTGAAACTCGCTTTGCGCGTCTGTGGTGTATTGGTGAACAGCACAGAGCGCACGGTGAACAGGTGGGAGGAGAGGTGCAAAGAGGCGGGAGGTTCATTCAAATGAAGCAGCCAACAGACGTTTGAGAACCACGCCTATTTGTGGCGCAATGTCAATCCACTGATGGTTTGGCGATTTTATCAATAAGATCAAACTAAATTCTTGCTGCAGACGTGCTGCAACAACAGATAAATGTACTGTTTATTTTAATAAACAATCTCTAACCAAAATCGGCACAGAATAAAAAGTTTAATGTTGTTAAAGCAGGAAAGTCAGTAAATCAGTCTGCACTGATCTGCACTGACAGTATCTGCTGTCCACAGCTGTTTATACTGTACGAAGAGCTTCTCCTTTAGTTCATTAAATCCGTGCTGCACTTGAAGGCAGCAGGACTGATATATATTGATAAATCCGCAGCCTCAGAAGTTTTTAATTGGTTGTTTTCCGTTTTTCCATTCACCCACAGTTAGTCTTACTCCCCAATAATATAGGCTACTGATAATATCAAATGTGTCTTTTGGACACTGCGCTATACTCCATGTGGATCCTGATCACCTCTGAGTATGTTGCCATGCACCTCTAAGGCTCCCTCACTGCTACAAAGCTCCTTGATCAATAGGTCCTGTATTCTGATGGGTTATTTCTGTTGCTGCAATTTATAGATGTTCATAAAATGCCTAACATCTGGGCAGCTTGGTGTAGGTAGATGCTAGCTCTGCGGCTGCGCCCAGGTAGGCTACTGCAGCAGAGATCAAGTAGGTTTGTCTGCGGACTCGCAGTGTCTACACGATACACCCACTTTACTATATGACACACCCACTTTGTTAGGGATGTGTGTGAAATGAATATCGATGAGACGGGACCACAAGCTTTGGCAAGTAGAGGTTCATTTGAAAAAAATGTGATACCCTACTTTTGTGTTGTTTGGCATTTAAATAGGCTCACAGTCACTTAATTGACTTGAGTCAGTTCAGGCTATACTTTGTCATATAGGCCC
Organism: Thunnus thynnus; assembly: GCF_963924715.1. Lineage (NCBI taxonomy): Eukaryota > Metazoa > Chordata > Actinopteri > Scombriformes > Scombridae > Thunnus > Thunnus thynnus. The sequence continues at coordinate 10,723,850 of NC_089533.1, read as the reverse complement.
TAACAAAGGCGTGCACAATACAAAAGCCCAACATTTACTATGCAAAATAACTAAATCAACTTTTCTGTCTTTCTTTATTTATTTATGCTTACGTCATTTTTGTGCTCCATACACGCCAGGTTGCAACCTCACCTAAAATTTCTTCAGAAAATGTACCTTTTCTAGTTGTATTTCTATAATGGCACAGACGTTATAATATGTGGATGGTGTAATATGGACGTTGCATGTCCACTAGAGGGCGTCTCAACAATATAATGTAAACCCAAGTATAGTATGTTCTGCCCTGTATTCCAATGGGGTTAAACCCTTTTAATATTTTTTTGTTTTGTTTTGATTTGTTTTTTCTTTTACGTGGTATGGTATACTCACATATAAAATGAAAGATTGTCTTATTAAGCAATATCTCGCAATATACCATCGCCAGGAGTGAGATATTGCCTTTATAAAATGGTTACCAAATATTACAATATAGAAATTATAGACACAATCCAATAAAAACAGGTTTTTATTAAAAAACAATCATATTTCAAGAGCAATTTACAAGAAAGTAGTTCCCGGCTGCATGCGGTTGCTCTGCAACATCAGTAAACTGCTAAAGCGAACTAACCAGAGTTTATTTATTCACATTAATTGTACACCAATAGAAAACTGTCCAACATCACTGAGGTCACATTGCAAAACGTTAAGCCTACTCATTTTGTCATGCATTGCTTGGTGTGGTGACAATGCTGCTCCACCTTCTCCGGACACCTTCGGCCACCGATAGTTCTGGGGAGAGCTCTCACCTTTGTGCCCGCTTACGGACATTACCTCTCTTGCTTGAAGGTCCGCATCCAAAGGCTTTTGCATCACCATGGTACTGCGTAGACAGTGGTTGGTGGAGCTCTGCGTCGTCCCTGCTTGCTTACAGATTGCGGACATTTTAACGGTAGCAGCTGAGTGATAATTACTGTACACATAGAACTGTAAAATTACTTTAAACATCATTATACCAGTTATCAACCAATCAGATTGCGAGATTTTAACAACCCATTTTATAATACTGTAACAATTATCCGTCTGAGCTTGTCAGAATTTACATGATTTTTTCATTTATGCATTTTCAAGTTGATGTAAACTTTGAACAGCATCAGATTACAACTCAGACTTGGCTGTCAATAATGTTGGACTTTTTATAGAACCTGTAAATCAGTTTGGCGGTTACGTCAGGTCCCAATCTAACATTTCACTAATTGTGCCGATTGACAGATTGCTGTGTTGGGATTGGCTGGGTTAGTGCCAGGAGTATTAACGTCACATAGGCGCAGTAAAGGGACTCAGGGAAACCCACTAAGTACAGGAGGACTCTGCCAGGTTTTTTGGGGGGTTTTTTGTTTGTGTTTTTGTCATACACTTGAGGTTTTTGCATGTGTGTGTCTGTGCATGACAAAGTCTTTGGATATGAAACCTCACCTCTGCACTTGATGGACTGAAGATAGAGAAAAAACAAAAATACAAAGCAAAACAAAATCTGCGTCTATGCAATCTATGCACTATACGCATTGCCTCTGTGCACCATCTGTTCTGGTCGCCAGAATAAAATATTGGCATTACGTGCCACGCTATCTACGTTTCAACGCGTGTAATACGTAGCTTATTAACATTTCAACAAAACGTAGCATATTAACATTTCCAAAATACGTACCATCTCAACATTTCTAAAGTAACGTAGTTCACATGTGATCTATATGAGCTGACTTTCGGGTTGTCCTATCGGACTCAAACTTAGCTTAATGGCACTTACTCGTCCTGTTCTCTCCTGACTAGATTCCTGCTTGTGTGGTATCAGCTCTCAGATGTAAGCAAAAGCATCTGCTAAATAAATGAAATTGTAAAATTGTAAACGCAAAGTATCGCTGCCATAGTAAGGTCGATTGAAGGAAATACCATTTTGCAGTTTTTCCAAGCAGATGGGATTGCCAAAGAGTAGCTACAGACCGTCAGGACATCTAAGAACAATCACATAGCAACAGACTCAACAGTGCGCATACTGTCATGCAGTACAGAGCAAGAATCCTGAAGAAAAATGTAATATTTAATCTGACAATCTGTCGTTTTTTTAAATTTATATCAAAGGTCACCTGCGGTTAAATAAGGATTGGAGTAATTTTAAGCCACGCCCTGTGCTACTAGAGATGAAATAAGAAATTTAGGCTTATTATGACAGATTTTGTCTGCAAACTTACCGGTTGACGAATGAATAGATAGCTCTCGAAATATGGTTGTCAAGCATTAGTATATGGTTGAACATATTTTGTTTTTACCTGGCTAAAGCGATAGGTCCACTAGACCTCTGCTGTGACGCTTCAGCTCAGATGTGGCCTATTGTTTCACGCCCTTGTCCCTTAAATCTCCGCCCCCCGTACCAATACCAGGCGAATCAGCTGCTAGTGTGATTGTAACCAATGTGTAAATCCAAAACGAACAAAAATCAGCAAGCAGGACTTGAAAGAAGGTTTGAAGGCTTTTGTCCGTTATCTGGAAATTACAAATTGAGTTACAAATTGATCCATTTGAATTTGTGGCTCAGTCATCACACCTCAGTCCAAGAAAGCTTTAGTTATACGGAAATGTCTCTTTTGAACGCATGTCAGAGCCAGATCGATGACACCGTAATTAAATTAAATGGACAGTGAAAAAGTAGCCTCTACAACCACACAGAGACATGCCAGTTGCGCTGCAGTCTATATCAGCTAAGCTACTACATGCCTTATGAAAATTTATCTTGTTGCCCTCTGGGCGGATCCACCCCTTGGAGGCTCTGGTATCCCGTTAGATAAGTCTTGCACACGTCATGTATTGGCAGCAAACTTCACCTGAGGTGACCTGGGATCAACTGACAACCAAATTTAATGTGAATCAGAATTATTAATTAGATTTGCCTGGTTCTCTAAAATTTTGATTTAGACCAAGTTCCTCTCTTTTTTTATTTGTTATGGCATATTGCATGCTGTAAACATGAGTAACCCATAATTGTTCAGAAGTATGTAGTAAATGAAGATGATGAAGATGAAACTACTTAGAGTCAAAACTAGTTTTTTGATGTAAGAACTAATGAATTTTAGATTCGGTCAAAACTAACATTTATTTATATAAAATATGCCACTTCAGGGTTGTGTTAACTCTTCAGATTGTGCAACAAACAACAACAACTTATTTGCAGTTTGGCACATATGTAAATGTGTATTTATAACACCGATACCAGAACACTTACTCTTATAATATACTTTAAATTCGTTGTTTTCAGTGGCTGTCAGTGGGTCTTTTTGTTTTGCATTTTCAAAAGGAGTGCACACTGATTTATTTATATTGATTTTTATGAATTCAGATAAATTGAAAAAACCTTATCATTAATCTGTAGTTGAGTGCGTGTGGGGTCATGGGACCCCCCTTATGTGTTTATCTCATGCAAGCTGCAATGTATCATCTGGAGCCCTTCCAAATGCCACACAGCCTATCTCGGAGGTGACCGGGTGTGCCCATGTCTTGCCTCGTGTATAAAAGCCCCCAGAGTTTGGGCTGATACGGTATTCAAACCAATCAATCACCGAGCAAAATGAGTCTCACTTCTAAGGACAAGTCCGTAGTCAAGGCCTTCTGGGCTAAAGCGGCTGGCAAGGCTGACGACATCGGCGGCGATGCTCTGTCCAGGTAAATATGATCCAAAATTGACTGATACTGTTCCGAAAATGTATGTTTATTTATTTATTTATTCATTTATTACTTATACTAACTCATTCACTCACTACCCAGGATGCTGGTCGTGTACCCCCAGACCAAGACTTACTTCTCCCACTGGAAGGACTTAAGCCCTGGCTCTGCCCCCGTGAAGAAGCACGGAAAGACCGTGATGGCTGGAGTTGCTGATGCTGTGTCCAAGATCGACGATCTGAAGGGAGGTCTTCTCAGCCTCAGTGAGCTGCACGCCTTCACTCTGCGTGTGGACCCTGCCAACTTCAAGGTAGATATCACTTATCGTGATTAACACCATAATTCAGTAAATTGTGGTACTTTAGAGGTTAGATAGAATTTATTCCACAGGTCCCCCAAAGTGTGCAGATAAACACTTAAAATTCCCTTGTAAAATATATCACCATGTTCTTTATTCACTGTAAAATAAATTAGGTTTGTGACCAATTGTGTGTATTTGAGGGTGTGTCACCTTGAGTGACCCTGGGCACAATGCAGTATACGGAATTATTTGGACATTCACAGATTTTTTTTTGTTTGTTTATTCACTGTGCACTCCTGCGTACTGGATTTGAAATGAAACAATAAATAAATTATAAATTAAGATCCGACGTTTAAAGAAGTCCCAATCAAAGCGCTGTTCAGTCATTGGAGTGCAAGAAAAAAGAGGAAACAGGATGATAAAAATCAGTGATGCACACTAGAAGTTACTTGTGGCTATCTTAGCCTTCTATTCCCTGGTCGGAGACTCTCAGTAGGCCTAATATATACAACCTAGGGCCTACTTCCTCAATTATGAACAGAAGAAACAGACGTGAGAAGGGCGTAGGGTTTATGATCATCTTAGCCTTGAGAAACGAGCTGGCGATTGATTTAAAACTCATTATGCTCTTTTCACAGATCATCGGCCACTGCATTCTTGTGGTCATGGCCATCATGTTCCCCGCTGACTTCACCCCTGAGGTCCATGTGGCTATGGACAAGTTCCTGGCTGCTCTGGCTCGTGCCCTGTCTGAGAAATACCGATAAACTGCAAACTGCAGGGGCAGATGACGGACAGCAGCATGGGCTTCAATACTCTCTGTTAGTCCGAAGATGAATAAATGATCAAAAGCAATGAAATTTTCCTGGTTGTTTGTGTGGTTGAGTGATTTTTTTCTCGATCAAAGGGTTTCAAGTCAACAGCATGCATGACATCAATTTAATTCAAATAAACTGTCGACAGGCATTTTATTATTGATAGAAAAATATAAAGAGCAGAGGGTCCTTGTTTTGTTTTTTGACATGCATCATGAATCACCAAAGGAAAACAGGTCAGAATGAATGCAGAATAAATTCAGACTCTTCTCACTTATAATTTCGAAGAATAAGTTCAAGGGACTCTCTATTATTACTACTATAAAAATAAATATAGGCCACAGTACACAATTTATACCGTGAAAAACTTATGTTCAGAGGTGGAAGTATTAGGGATCGTTGGTCAAAGTTGCAATACTATCGCAAGGTGAGAACAGGTTTTTTAAATCAATTATTAAGTCCTATTCACATTTTCGACACAATACACTAAAAAGTAAAAGTACTCGTTTTGAAGTGACCACTTTCAAAAATGTTAAATTATGATATATAACGAATTATTATTGAATAATATCTAATAAGACGTTATACTTAATTCATAATGTCATAATGTCATATATGTCATGTCATATATATATATATATATATATATATATATATATATATATATATATATATATATATATATATATATATATATAATTTATTTATTTATTTATTTATTTTATTTATTATTTATTTTTTAACCATTTAAGTTGTAGTACCATGTCCAAACAACCAGGTGGCGAACAATTCCATCTGAATATCATACATCATATATCATGGATGTATTATAAGAGCTTTAGCTTTAGAGTTTTACAGACGTCTCTTTTCTCTTACAGTGTTGGTCTATGGGGAAAATGCTTTTTGGGCCGCAGGGGGATTTTTCGCTGCAATACCGCAAGTGGCCACTGGGGGGGGGGGGGGGGGGTGGCTGCAAGGCTGAGCGGCGGCGCCCTATCCAGCTCTTATTATACATCCCTGTCAAATATATATATATATATATATAATAACATCAGTATTTTTGTCTCTCTGTCATTTTGAGATATTGCATCATAAATTCAAAATGACGGAGGGTAGAGGAGATGCAGTAGCTCAGGACTATCTGTTAAATCATTTTATTCTCAGAGAGAGAGAGAGAGAGAGAGAGGTTAAAAAAAAAAAAAAAAGTTTTTCCACTAAATAAAATGTTAGAAATACTTTAATCGAGTTTTCAATAGGCTGATATTTTTCTTGTACATTTTTTCTGTGACTGAAAAAACATCTGTCCACTCCAATGGACGTTATGCACCAAAGGGGTATATTCTGCCTATCAGGCCTATATATAGATTCTGCCTTATTTTATATGTTTTATTTAAAAAATTATGATATATATGTGTGTTTGTGTGTGTGTATTTGTGTTTGTCAGCCTGTTAGCTTGTTAGCCTGTAGATTCCGCCCTTTTTGTATGTTTTATTTAAAAATATGATATAATTTACACTTGAATAGTTTTATTAAAAAGCAATATTAAATATTCCTCAGATTGTATCCTTCATTTCAATGGTTACAGTCTGGTTGTATATAAACATGTAGGTTTATACGAGGACAGGGATGTGTGTGCATGATTGCGTTTGAGTGTGTGGTGAGAGAGCGAGAGAGCGAGAGAGAGAGAGAGAGAGAGAGAGAGAGAGAGAGAGAGAGAGAGAGAGAGAGAGAGACAGAGAGAGAGAGAGAGAGAGAGAGTGTATTTGTGCTGTCAGTGTTGGTGGAAGAAGTGATATTGATCAAATGATACTATGATCCTTATTTTTATCGTTTATTTTATAGCCATGTCATAGAGTATATAGATATAGAGTATGTTTGTCCTCTCTCTGTTCCCGTTGGAAAATCATTGACTTCTTTTGAAAATTGATGAAATACAGTATGTTAGTAGTTTGTAAGTGTTGGTGGAAGAAGGTATGATTCTTGTTTTAACTGTTTCTTAAAAGTTGTCCACTTTTTTGGCCATGCCATTGTGAAATGAATAAAATGTTTTTCAGATGTCCCCCCTACTGTTGTTGTCATTTAATGTTCCTATGTGTATTAATACCATTTTCTCTTGGTAAATGTTAATATCTTAATAGGACTTCTTTTCTTTTTTTTTACCCATTTTGATATCCATTGAGTCACTTTTTATACCGTTGTTGCATCAACTCCTAATTCCTTCAAAATACAATATAATTTTAAAAAGAAAGTTATTCGCATGATTTTTCACTTTTTTAAGAGTGTGCATGTATATAAATAATGTAAATAATTACGTTCAATATCTAATATGTATAATAAATAATTAAAAATGTTTTTGCATTTTAATATTTTGTACCTTATTTGAATATTCAGGCTATAACTAGCCTACTTTGTTCTTCTACCCCCTTTTCTTTTACTCCACTACATTTATTTGACAGCTATAATTATGTAATAAAATATGACGAATTCTTATGGATCACTAGTTAAAATGCACCAATGTTATAATAATAATAATAATAATAATAATAATAATAATAATAATAATATATGCATAGAGTACTTTTGATCCTTAAGTACATATGATATGTTGGATAATACTTCTGTACTGTAATGTTTGCCAGACTTTTACTTGAATCTCATTTCAGATTGCGGTATTGCAGCTTTGACTAAAAGATCTAAATACTTCTTCTACCACTGATCATTTATATTGTGACCTATTTCACAATACAAATTTTTACATCGTTGTGAATTGCAACAGCAAATACGTTTTTGCTAGAAACGTACAGTAATGCTGGCTGAAGGTTTACAATACATCAATAACATGAATTACGTTTGCTCCCAACACAATGAGAAAAAGTTGTTAATTAACGTGCAAAAATGTTGATGTTGAAAGTGTGAGTGGCATTTTCAGAGACAACTTGATTCTTTATGTCCAGCATCTGCTAAAAAGCATTATCCAAACTTTTTATGGTTATGTTTAGCCACTGCTGCACTTGGTTCAGGTTAGAGAAAGATCATAGTCTTCGTCTAATACTGAAAAAACGGCAATGACTTGAAGCTCAGCATGTTTATTAACATCTAAAACGAAACGTCCATCTTAACTAACTTTAACCAAAGTGCTTTTGCTGCCTGGATCTAACCACACCCTCACGCCGGGCTTCATTCATTCGATAAAACGTTGCATATGAACATAATCCAAGCAACGTTTTGTGAACACAGTGTAATAGGGAAAAGAATTTAATTGTATATAGACGTCATTTTGTGATATGACCACAAACACAGACTGGGGGAAACAGCTTGTTGGATATGCTTATTGTTTTATTTGTTTATGCTCTTGAGACATGATAAAACCAAAAGCTTTTAAACAAAATCTCAGCATGTGATGGTCCTCTGTTGCAGCTCTTTAGTGGTACTGCCTTCCCAGGGAGCTCACAACCACCGCCAGGAACTTCTGGAAAGCTTCCTGGACATCAGCATTGAAGTCCTTGCCCATCTTGCTAGCAACCACAATGGTCAGGCAGTCAGCCAGCAGCTGCAACACAACAAGCAGAAAACATCAACAACATGAAGGGTGAGCTGTTTTTGGAATGATTATTGAATATGTATAATAACAGTCACAGCAGTTTCCATAAATCATTACCCTGAAATTATCAGGGTCCACGTGCAGTTTCTCGGAGTGCAGCACGCTCAGCTCAGCATAGGTATCCTTGATGTTGTCCATGTTCTTCACAGCACGGTCCAGACCGTGGAGGATGGTTGTTCCATGTTTGGCAATCATGGGGTTAGCCATGATGGCTTCGGCGTTGTAGAGGTTTCCAAAGTTGCCGAAATACCTCTGGCACCAGGGGTAGACGACCAGGCACCTGGGGAAACATGTAAAAACATCCATAACTCCCAATTCTATGAGTGTCAATGAACACATTACTGCTTCTTTTGTGTATTTACATGAAGGAAAATGAAAAACAAACAAACAAACAAACAAAAAACATGTCACACCTGGCAAGAGTTTCAGCGCCCACGGTCTCATAGTTCATCTTGGAGAAGATGTCCTGGATGGCGGCACGCTCGGCGTCTGTCCACTCGACCATTTTGCTGTCTTTAGATTTGTTTTACGAATCCTGCTTTGTCAGTGCCAGATGCGTCTTTTATTACAAACGCTTCTCTCCTCCCAGTAATTTGTGATTGGATGAGCTAGGGCAGTGGGTTGGCCATGTATTGCACTGCGGATTCGCAAAAACGATAAGGACAGGACAGATCTGCACTGCTTAGATTGTGTCTGAAGCAGTGTTCTGCAACTTGCATGCTATCTGACATCATCCAAAAATTACGGTCTATTGTGAATTCTCGTAAATACACTAAAACACTAAAACAAATTGTTGTATAAGAATTGGGCGTGGTCAGATTTGTAAAGCACTTTAATGATTTTTTATACTTTATTGAGATATTATTTGAGTTCGTTTCAATGATTATTTTTGTTGGAAAGCATCCCATTTGAATTTTAAAGACAACAAGTAGGCCTATTCTGATTTCTTACCTATTTGCAATAAATAATAACGTTCATTTTAAAATGAAACGGTGATGTGGTTTGATTAACCACACAAAAAGTAATAAATCCAGTAAAGGGCGTGCCTACACGTCAGGGGATTCTGGCTACATGTCCAGACGTGATATATCAATTGAAAATAAAACGGACAATCAGTGAAACGTATGTTGACTATCAGGTGTTAGAGTCAGGAGGGAGACAGTTCTCCTGAGGCCTGTGATGGATGTGCCACTGCTGTCCAGTGTCAGTAACACGGTTACTTTACAGTGTGACCCAACGCTAGATGGAAATAGGTAGACTGAATCACTCAAAATTGAATTGTTCTGGCAAAACACATAGCAGAGTTTTAGTCAGAGTAGACTAAACACAGTTTCTGGGAAACGTGGGTATAAATGGCTTTTGAAGGACACCACATGCATATGGAAATGTGCTCAAGACAAAGACGAGCAGAACTGACAAGATACAGTATAACAACAGAAACAGGTGCATTCAATGGTGAGTCATGCTTAGTAACAGGGAACATTTTCCTGCTGTGTAACGCTGACCGGGGTCAGTAATCTCGGACAGCTCCCTTGTACCTCACCCTTTTAATTAGGCCACGCGGGATCAGGAGCTGCCTAAGGTGCTCCTTCACTGATTCCAGCACCTCGGACAGCTCCTCCACCGCTGTCAGTCACACCTTCAGGACCGTGGTCAGCGCCGCGGTGTGCTGTCATGATACGCTTTATGATATCAAGCAATATCCGTTAGTATGATTTACGCCAGTGTTTCTGTTTGGTAACACCGAACCGTCTCACAAAATGAAACAGTTGAAACTTAATGTTATGTTTTATCTATCACCACAATTGTCAGTTGCACATAATTTACTACAGGCCTGCAAGTATAGGCTAATGATTAATGTGTGGCTTAAGTTCTTATACCTACCAAACTAATTCATCAGTGCCACAAAATGTCTCGATTCATAGTTTTAAAAAGCTCCATTAAGCCTGCTATGGTGGGGGTGAGAATTTGCCTACTGACAACATTGTCATGAAATGTGTCAATATTAAATACAATTTCCACTGGGAAAAATAGCTCTAATAACTCCATTTAAACTAAAATCATTTTTTCACAGTGAGTTGAATGATAGTAAACACTCACCGAGCACTTTATTAAGAACCTCTGTGCTATCTAATGCAATCAAATACAACTGCTCTGCCATAAATTCTACTTATACGAAGCTTTTTCATTTTATTTAAAAAAAACAACAAACATGTAAAGCCTACCGCGACATGTCAAAACTAGGTGGCGTGAAAGGTGATTAGATGAATCATAAAGGAAGACAGAAGAGTTGGACATCATTATATTTCATTATTATTCATTTTATTCACCAAGCCCTTCCATGTTGAAAGGGACGCGGGTGAAGTAGATTTGAACTTTTTTTTTTTTTTTTTTTTTTTTTTGAATGTCAAATCAAATTGCACCAGTATCAATTCCAAACCACACATGCATGAAGGAAAAATGCCAGAACACTCTCAGCCAGTGTTTGAGATAAAAGTAATCACTTGCAGGTCATAAGTTTTTGTGGTTTATTTTACTGATATTTTATTTTAAAAATCATGATTTTGAATTAGTCTGCATAACTTAATTCTGAAAAATACATTGACGGACATGAGAGCAGACTAATTTGAAAGGTTGCTGTGGTCACTGAATGGACAACGCAGACAGCCCTACTGACTCATTTCTGCAGGTTTTGGTGCGCACAAAGAGATCTTGAAAAAAAAACAGCTAGGCCCATGTCTCTAAATTAATCTTCTACCTGTGTATCTGTGGTCTTAGAAACACTTTTCATCATTCGGCAACCTAAAATGAACATATGTGTTATTTAACTTATCATTGCTAGGGGATTGCCAGTTCTTCTGGCCTCTTGTCACCAGTTTGAACCGGGTGCGGTCATCTGTAATTAATGATAAGGGTGCTGTCTCGGGCCAAGGGCTGAAAAATGTTGGATTTTTGCCAATATACATCGAGTGTCATGTTAGGTCTCTCTCATGTGCACACAAGTCTTTATCTGATGGACTTAAAAGCTTCATTCTGTTGAGTCTGGACCTTGCAATAGCCTAATATTTTTTAAAAAAAGGCTCGCCTAGGTTTATGGTGTTTTATTAAGGATGTAAGACCTTCACTAACTTAATAGGTTAACAGTGTGCATGAAATTATTTTTAAGGACACAAACGACCTAATACAATGCAAAATCATTTATGTGAATTGGTCCTTGTAGCATAGCTGGAGCTAATAATAAAGTATTTCTAAAATTTATTTCATTTAAATTCTGCACCAGTCTGGGTTACAGGCCTGATCATTTTTCATAAATGTGTTCTGTGGGTCAGCTCTATACGGCATGCATTGACTGAATACCAAAAAAGTGCATATATTAGATTGACACTGGCATTCAAAATGGTTAGGAATAAAATAGTTATAAAAAGTCTGTGTAGCCCAAAAGATCCCACAACCAGCGAGTGGCGCCATCTGGCGGATTTAATTGGGAAACATGTAGGAACAGATAAATATATTTTGATGGTCTCCTAAAATATAAAAAGCCTACATGGAGCATATTAGGACGATTGCAGTGATGCTAATACACTGATAATACTGGACAACTGTGCGGCCTAAATAACAACAACAACAGCAAAAACAACAACGATAAAAGAGCAATAATGTTTTTTTAATGACTGTTTTCACAAACAGGCAGAAATACAGACATATAGATAGATAGATAGATAGATAGATAGATAGATAGATAGATAGATACAGTTAAGCCCAAAATTATTTATACCCATGCCAAATTTTGATTTCCTCTGGCTGGAAATGACATAATGCATGTGACAAAAGATGGTAATACATTGTATCAGAGATGTTAATACTAAATTTTAACTATTTCTATGTTTTTAACATTTTTACGAAAAAAATGCCATGGCTAAAACCAAAGAGCTTAGTGAGGACCTCCGGTTACGCATTGTGGCCGCTCACAAGACGAGGAAAGGCTATAAAGCCATATCCAAGTGCCTGTGGCCACAGTGCAAAGCATAATCAAAAAGTACAAGGAGTTCCACACTGTGAAAAATCTCAGAGGGCGTGGTAGGAAGCCAAAAGTGACCCCTGCGCGCTGGCTTCGTCTGTCTTGAAGAAGTGGAGCCCTCCTTGGTCAGAGTCCATGGAGACCAGCCTTGTGCAGTGTCTGCCGTGAGATGTTGGTAGTGATCCTTGACTTCTTTACGACCCCTCGCACTACCATTCTTTCCAGCGCAAGGGTCACTTTTGGCTTCCTACCACGCCCCTTGAGATTTTTCACAGTGTGAAACTCCTAATACTTTGTGATTGTGCTTTGCATTGTGGCCATTCCCCGTCTTGTGAGCAGCCACAATACGCAACCGGAGGTCCTCACTAAGGTCTTTGGTTTTAGTCATGACTAGTAACTGACTAGAGAATTACTGCATCAGCTGTTCTCCATAGAGTGCTCTAGAACATGGTAGAAATTACCAAGACCATTTGGGATGGTATAGAAGGTTGCATTTCTCAAAAATTTGCGACAATTTCAAGGGGTATGAATAATTTTGGACATGGCATTTTTTCAGTAAAAAAGAAATTGTTAAAATTGTTAAAATTTATCATTAACGTCTCTAACACAATGTCTTGCCGTCTTTTGTCACATACTTATGTCATTCCCAGCCAGAAGAACCCTATTGGTTAGATAAAATTTCACTATAAATCAAAATTCGGCATGGGTATAAACAATTTTGGGCTTAACTGTAGATAGATAGATAGATAGATAGATAGATAGATAGATAGATAGATAGATAGATAGACATTGCGTAGCCTTTCGTTGAAGCAAGGGGAATCATGTAGTTGTCTCTGTTCCCTGTCGAACAATTTTCAGGGTGACACAAAACAATCGCAAGAATACGCGGATGAGCGGTAGGGAGTAACGTTACTTGACAGTCAGGCCTCAACCTTTAAACCAGTTATATTGTAGTTTTCCCACCGTCAGTGTGTGTGAGAGTGTGTTAAACATTAATACGGGCTAACCTACTGGTTGGTTGGTTCAGTTTGCGACCGACTTTACACGAGTCGCAGCTAGCGTAAAGTTAGCTATAATGCTAACATGATGTTCAACCCTTCCGCCGGGTTACCAGATGACCGAAAATCCATGTACAGTCAGTCACAAAATAGCGTGTACAAAAGCGGCGATAAAACCAGCCCAATTAGTGTCATACTGGTTAGCTCTGGCAGCCGGGGGAACAAACTGCTTTTTCGATATCCTTTCCAAAGAGTGGCCGAGTGTCCGTCATCTCTTACAGGTAGGCGCAGCATTAATGCCCAGCTTTACCCAGAGACTAGTTAGGAGCTCATCACCTGCTCTTTATTCAGGGTAACCAGGGCCTCCAAGGTCTCACTTTCATAGGGTTACACTTTCACAGGGGCTGGATAAAGTAACAAACACCTCACAATACAATATAACCCCAAAAACAGCCCAGCAATAAACAGGATATGATATCTTGATGCCACAGTTTTCAGTTTGAAGCAAATATGAATATATGATTTCTTTCAATAAGTGTTGATAAGGTCTACTTGTGTCCTCTGTTACTCTTTCTAAGAAACTGTTTATTAGTATGGGAAGAGATTAGTATGACACACAATGTCTTTTATCAGTGGCCTTTTTCCATTTTCTTGTTATTTTGTCCACACTTATTGTTATAAAGGCTGAATATATACTATCAATGTTCCTGATGTCTGTCAGTTACTCTTATATAAGTGAGTTTTCATGGCAGCATAAGGAAACTAGCAGGTACATATTCACCACCAGAAGTTCAAGCCAGATATGTCACAGCCTTCTTTCCCATAAACACACAGTAAATTGAGCAAATATGGTAATGGTAGGTCATATAAAAACAACACGTTGAACACTGGAAAACTTTATTGGCAAAGAGCAACAAAGGTCACAAGTTGGTTCTTGCCAACACTGAGAAAGGCCCTTAACAACAACAAACTATGGCCACATACAGAAAAAGTCAAACATCTGGAGTAGCACTCTATTTAAATTGTTTATTTATGTATTGCAACAACGCAACGGGCGTCTGGCTTGAATGAATATTTATCATCGTCCTGCTTTTTGTGAAATTTAGTTTAGTTTACGTAACATCTTTCTGACACATGTTGGATTTTCAGGCTCTTATTTTAATATCATGTCAAGTTGTGTGTTTTTTTCAAATTGGCTAAATCATTTGAACTAATACTGTTATTTTTGTACACAAGCAACTCAACGAAGTCCGTATGCACTGAACACGACGGGGGATGGTCTTGAAGATCAGGATGGTGATTCAAGGTATTTTTTGGTCTTCATTCAATATAAAATGTTTTATACATTATATACACTGTAAGAAAATGAGTAGGTTGAAACACAGCCTGTTCTAAGATCCACATGAGCTACTTACTTTCATTTTTTTTTTTGTCCCTTCTCTTGCTTTTGATCTTTTATTTTTTTTCCCAAAATTCGTTGTATTTTTCAAGTTGAATTGAGGAGATGGTTAACACAGCCCATGTGACTGAGCTTTATTAAACACCACGAAATTTTTTATTTTTAAAACTGCTTTAGGGGTGGAACTTCAAAACCTAAAGCTATCAGCTCACCTTGTGTTTAATGTCCTTTAGACTTTGCCCCAGCTGCTGTTTACATATAACTGGTGAAAAAACAAACTTAACACTTCAGATATACTTTATATTTTGTTAGCTCTGCTAGTGAGAATGTGGGACACTGATTGTTACTACACACTTCAAACAAACAGGTTCATAGAATGAATTGTTAGACTTTTCCAAAATTATTTAAAGGGGTAAGACTTACAAAAAGGAATTGGTCATAGGTTTAAAAAAAAAAAATAGGATAGGTGGCAGTGCTGCATCATTTTGTGATTTTTACCAAAACAAGGGGATGACTTGTTCATCCACCGAGTAAAAGAGGTAGACTGCTGTACACAGTTGCAGCAGATGTGACAGTAGTTCATGTTATGTATGAAAATGTGTTTAATTATTTTTATAATAATGACAAAACCTATATAAGATAATACTTTATTGATTCCTGAGGGGAAATTCACAACATATGTATATTAAATAAACTTTCATTTGTTGTTTATGTGTAAACCGTGCTGATAGTGAGTCACATGAAAATGAATATAATCACTGAAATACGAACAAATAAAACACCACAAACCATCTTCCAACTCGTTATACAGCTTTTTGAAAATATCTGACATCTTAGAGAACTTTTACATGGGTATAGAAGTGTAAACAGCCTGTTATCTATGGTGTGCACAAGTCATAAATCATAAAATCAAATTAATTCCTAAAAACTTTTCATTTTAAAATAAACCACAGCTGGCACAGGGAGCCAGAGTTCAGTATACATATACTGTAGGTGTTATATGTCCTGTCATTTTTGTCATAGTTAAGAACATATCAGCAGCATTTGAAGTCATGTAATAGCAACTTTAGGAAGACAAGTATAAAATGGATTGTAGTAATCTGGAGCTGCAATGATCGATAGAAAATTAAACTGCAACTATTTTGACAATCAAATGTTGTTTTTTTAAAAGAAAAAACACCCAAAAATGTCAGATTTGAATGTCTGATTATCTTTGGATTTTGGACTGCTGGTTGGACAAAAAAAGACATTTGAAGATGTCACCTTTGACTGTTTTAATGGTCATTTTTCACTATTTTCTGTTATATTTTCTGCGATTAATCGAAGGAATAATCCGCTGATAAGTTGATAATGAATCATTAGTTGCAGCCCTACAATAGTCAAGTGGTTGGTTTTAACTGCATAAACTGTTCTTAAGATGGAAACTTGTCAACGCTAACGACATGTTGGCATACACAGGGGTTGACTGGTTATTTGCTTGAGGGGCGTAATCAACGTGCAGACCAGCATTTTCACATCACAGTATCACATGTTTGTTTGGGTTGTTTTGATGTCCATTTTATGCATTCAGCCCAACTGTGTGTTGCATTTTCCCTTTTGTTTGCTTTTTTCTTCTTTTTTTTATGGCCCAATTCCCATTTCAGAGAACAAACTCCACTAACTGACGAACAGTTGGTAGCAGGGTAAGACCAAATCATTCTAAACCACCTTTCCTATGCTTAGATCACCCCTGTCTTTTTTTAATCCCCCTTCTTTCCTATTTTATGTCCTATATGGATCCCCAATCCTAATCTCAGAAAATCCTTGTGAATTATCAGTAGTAGATCCAGTGAATCAGTGCTTTGGTAAATTCAGGATTTCAGTGTCGCTTTCCTTTGTACTGTATGCCGTGTTCTATTAAAGTCCAATAGTTCAAAACTGTAATTAAAAAGTTTTAATTCGTATTTAATTTGATTACCTGTAGCATGTAGACTCACTATGACAAAACAAAAATGCAAATCAAATGCAAACTACAATAAAGCAACTACTTCACGTTCTTTTCCAATTCTGACGGTGGGGTAAGTCTATTGTGTGTTTAATTTTTTCTGGCCTTCATTTTTCTGGCCTTTGATTTTTATCCCTTTGATCGCAGCATGAGTTACTTAAAGTAAAACCAGCATGAGTCTTTCACATTCTTCATTCATACAGAGACTTCACTTTTTTTCTGCAAGGAGGCCTCTTCCTAATTTCTCCTCTCCAGTAGCCACACAAGCTTTTTATTTACACTCTGCTGAAATACATTGCAGGCAGACGCATCTGATTAACGCAAAACCCCTCTGTGAGACAGGAAATGTGAAAAATGTAATCAAACAAAGCTAATTTAAAGTTTCTCACTTGAAACACAGCTGTTTTCTGTGCCGTAACCTCTCTCGCCACCTCTCCTTATTAAGTGCGTTCTTCTGTCCTGAAGGTTTTCTGACATCATCCTCGCCACCATCTTGGCCACCAAATCCGATATGTGCGGAAAGAAGTTTGAGTTGAAGATAGACAATGTTCGATTTGTGGGTCACCCTACTCTCCTTCAGCATCCTCCCATCATTCAGGTGAGGAACAAAACAGGTCCTACTGAAAAGCCAGATAACTTGTTACCACTGTTAAAAAAAATCAGTTTGTCGTAGTCTCTTCCTCTTCTATTACAGTATGTGGGTAAGTAACTTTATTTCTATAACACTTTTTAAGAGCAGAGACGTCACAAAGTACTTCACAGAGGAAATAAAGCATAAAAAACAGAAAAATTATACAAAGGCAAGTCTGAACAAATGAGTCTTGAGCTGCTTTTTAAAGGTGCCAACAGTGTCCACAGATCTTAAATCCAATGGAGGAGAGTTCCAAAGTTTAGGAGCCACAACCTCAAAAGCACAGTCTCTAGGAACAACCAGCAAACCCTGATCAGAAGATCTTTGAGACCATTGCTGGTGACATAGGGCTGCAGTAGATCTCTAATGCAGGCAGGTGACTGACTATGCAGAACTCTATAGGTGATCACAAGAACATTGAATTGGATTCTGAATGTGGAAGAAAACAAATCATAGCTCTGTTAAATATAGGGGAGCAACAAAATGAGTTTGAATTCTGAAGTGTCTTTTATAATATATACTATATTGGACACCTGTGATTGGTAACGGATCAATCAGTCCAAGCCATCTGGGTTTGATTATGCTGTAAGACCATTTCTCATTTCATCATTACCATCTCAGTTTATGTAACCATTGAGCTTTGGCAGATAAGTGTAAGCTGCAGCAGTGCCCCCTACTGACAGAAGTTTTGTTTATCTCATGAATCATTGCCTGTGTTGCTAAGACGGCAATCCAACAGCAACATATTCTGTTTTAAGGTGCCCCTTTGAAAAGCAACAAGAACAACTTACATTTTACTGTAGTACAATACTACAATACTTTTTACAACTTAAAAATGACCATGTAGGTCCATCAACAGTATCAACAAAAACTGAACATTTCAGTGTTAACAAAGGTTGATTTATTGCAGAGTTATTTTACAGGGTTGCATAACATTGTGTGGGTGCAGTTTTATGGTGTAAACCACTTTACTTAAATATTCATGCAATATTTATTTATACCACTCTTCTATATTTGTTAACTGAACCGCTTTTGAAATTAAGTATTGACTTTGACTGTATCATATATAGATTTACAATTTACAAACAGTTTATTTTATGCATCTTATGAAAAATGTGTCTTCTTCCCATACAGGTGTCTAAAACAGATCCTTCGCCTAAGAGAGAAATGCCGACCATGATCTTGTTTAATGTGGTGTTTGCACTAAGGGTATGAAAAGTCTTGTTATGATTTAGATTTTTTGATTGTTCATATTAAGTGATTTGTTGATGTGGACCCAAGAAAATCACCAGAGGAAATACATGATATAGAAATGCTGATAGTAAAACTTATTTTTGGTATTTTTATTTATAACGATGACATTCAGCCAACTGACTGTGGGTGGGACATGTAGATTATGTGCTGTTGATCTGTTCTTTTAATGGGAGGCGTGCTTATGAGTGATAATATTCCAGTATAGTCTATCTGTTAGAGCATGGGAACTCAAGAGGGAGGAGAGACCAATTGACTATGCTTAATCACGCCACCCAAAAAGGCAGAGCCTGTTCCTGCCCATGCTGAGTCACTGTACCCAGTAAGTCCCAGTACAGCTGAAATGGGGCTAGAAATGCTCTGTCATGTTTTGTTAATATCTACCCAGCAACTGTGGTGTTTGAACCCTGCACATTTCCAACAGTCCCATTGAGTTATTTTTATATGGCAGTGTGTATTTATAACCTATTGCAAGAGATTTAACCATTAAATTTTAAAAAGATTCACAATTCTAATTTGTACACCAGTAAATTATTTTATATAAGTCTACATGTTCATTCATATGATTATATACATGTATTTTGTTTTTATATCTATCCTCTAAGAAAATTATGGCAAATAATCTATTTAACAACACCATAAGATGATGTTGGTCACTCATTTTATAGGTTTTGTCGACTGTCATTTACATACCTGAGGATGACAGACTATCAGAAACACCTCTCAGTATAAAGCCATGCTGTATGACATAAATTACAGCCTCAAAATTACCACAAACATTAATTAAAATCTCAATATAAAGTCAATTGGATTGCATTACGAGCGATAAGTGTACAGGCACAGCAAATAAACTGTTAACTCCGTCAATAGACATCGGCTAAATATTTGAAAAACTTAAAAATGACGAGGATTCTGTATCATGTTGTTACTGATTGTGACAGAAACAAAACAGAAAAGTATTATCATTTCACTTAATTTTTTTAGTATAAATCTCAATCATTTCATTCATAGAATTCTTTTATTGTTAAGTGACATGTTAAAATCTTCCCCTCGCATAAAAGTCACATAAATTTTCAAGGCCTAAATATGTTTGACAGTTAACAGCAGACTGGTAATGTCTGACATGAATGTGAACTGTGATTTAAATGCAGTGTAATACTAGTAATCATTGAGTTGTAAACATTTAACTAGCATGTTTCTGTCAAAATGACACAATTGTAATAGTGCCTCCCTCTTATCGTTGGCCTGTGCAGGCTAACGCTGACCCCTCCGTCATCAGCTGCATGCACAACCTGTCTCGCCGCATCGCTATAGCCCTGCAGCACGAAGAGCGGCGCTGCCAGTACCTTACCAGAGAGGCCAAACTGATGCTCGCCGTCCAGGATGAGATTACCACCATGACTGAAAGTGAGATACATACTTATAAACCTGAGGATTGACATCAAATTCACAGCTCTGTCCCAGTCAAGCTATAACATTTCTTAAAGTTCATTATTATAGAACAGTGCAGCTTGTCAGTGATATTGTAGTGATGTATTATCAAATGAAAGTATAAATGTGAGAGTATATTTTCACAGTGTTCTCTCCTTTTCATGATATCAGCTGATGGAAGCCCCCAGTCCCCATTTAGACAAATTCTACCCAAATGTAAGCTAGCAAGAGACCTGAAGGAGGCTTATGACAGGTGTGGTTTTTTTTTTCTAACTTTTCTAACTTTTTTCTTGCTATGCACAATGAATATTATATATATAGCTGACTTTGATGTTGATGTTTTGTCAGCCTTTGTACAACCGGTGTAGTGCGACTACATATTAACAACTGGCTGGAGGTGAGCTTCTGTTTACCGCACAAGATCCACAGAATTGGCGGAAACCATATCCCTCCAGAGGCGTTGGAGCGCAGCCTTAAGGCTATAAGGTGTGTTTGTATTTTTTCTGTCTGTTTTATTTTTGTGTCATGTAGTTTTGGTATTTGAGACATGTTTTATTTGATCAGCTGCATAGCATAAGAATACATTTTCTGTTAAATCACACAGTGTAGAAAACACTTTACGCTTCAATGTTTGTTTTTTTTGGTGGGTTGAACCTTTTAAAAATTGCAACTCTTTCAACATGCCATTCAGCAGCTGTGACCTATCATACTAAAAATGGCCTATCACTCCTACCCACACATACTCCACCCACTGGTCCCCATCTCAAAGCAGAAACATATGTAGGAAGTGTTATTACAAGTGTTATAACAGATAACACCTTTTCTTATGCAATATGTAAAGACATTACACTTAAATTGACAGATTCCCTCTTCTCTGCCCATAAATGTCATATTTGTTGGGGATAAAAAGAACATTTTGACCATTTATCCTCATGTTTATGTTGTTTATTTATGCTCTACTAAATACTTGACAGCAGCATAATGTTCATTTGTTAAGATTACTTGGTTGCAGGTCAAGCAAAATATGATCAGTCTGTAATTGTAAGTTCTGAATATGAAAGGTAGAATATCTTCAAATGATCTGGATAGAGAAAAAGACTAATTCTAGTTCATAAACTCATGACTCTACTACACACACATACATGTACTTATAGACCAATACGACATGGTCTCATATCCTCAGGATTGACAGTTTAATCCACCATCAGTTTATTATGTCAAATGAGTTGTGTGTAACATGTAATGGAGGGTTGTGTGTTTTGCACTTCAGCAATAACTATTTATAGCATTTAAAGAAACAGAGTTTTCTGTGGGCTATACTGCCACCTATTGTTGCTTCAGCATAATTACATCAGAGTTGTGATCCACTCTTATCTCTGTATTTCTGTCTTGCTCAAGAAAATGTGCATAAATAGTTAAGCCGGCTGATATTTGCGTAAATATATTTAAGCCATGAAATCACACCAACTGTCCAGAAAGATTTAAGATTTTATTTTTTATTCAGTGTATTCAGTTTGTGTTCTTAGATACACGTAGTTTTACTATAAAATGACTGGTACTAAAGTTGTTTCCTGCAGAAGGCAGCTCGAACCCCCTAAAGAGGACATCTGTTTGCTCAGCTGTATATGTTGTGTGATCCTCCAGGCCTTATCACGCTCTGCTGCTACTGGAAAGTGAAAAGGCACTGCTGAGCCAGCTTCCTCTGGACTGCTCGCCTGCGATGGTGCGCCTCATCAAAACCTGCTCAGCGGTGAAAAACCTGCAGCAGCTTGCGCAGGATGCTGACCTAGCCCTACTTCAGGTGCAGAACAGTCTCACCACCTCTTATCACCGCTGTAATTCACAACACCGGATGTCTCAAAATAAATACACAAATAAACAAAAAGTAAAACTACAAGACCACTTTATGTATAAGTGCATTAGCTCATTCAGTCATCACAAATACAGAGAGTTTGGCAGAGCTCAAAATGTCATGAATGTCATCAAATTTATGCATGCAGTACATGTATAGATTTGATCAGTGCATGCATAATATAGGGAGAATCAAAGATCTTGATCCACTTATTTGTATGTTGTAATTGAAGAGAACACTATCTGAAATAGAGAAACATGAAAACATGCACAACAATGGGAGTAATGTAGTTTTTATGTTAAAGTAGAGAGCTTGTTGTGTTTATGGTGTCTTACTGCCATCTAGTGGACAATATATGTACATCCAAATCAATTCTGAGAAAGTTCCCACATGTAGTACAAGAAGTTTTTATATTTTCTTTCAACAACTGGTTTTCAGTTGCAAAGCTTTTTGTTGTTTAGGTTTTATTATTTCACATAATTTTATATTATATTTAAATTATTTTCCTTCTCAGATCTTTCAAATTGCAGCTCATTTGGTTTACTGGGGCAAAGCGATCATCATCTACCCGCTGTGTGAGAACAACGTCTACATGCTGTCTCCTCATGCCAACATCTGCCTGTGAGTGGCCATGGTTTGATATAAGCCAGTTGGCTGTACTAGTAAATGTAGCGCTAATGAACCATTTTATTGCTGAACACTCATTTGTGCCATTGCCTCACATACACTGGTCTCAAAAACTTGTCTTTATTAAAATTACATGCTGATTTCCAAAGTCTGTACTCGTTTAATCGCCCAAAACTGTGCCATGAAAGAATTGGACTGACCCATTGGCAGCACTTTTCATTTTCTTCTGTTTACACTAGACTTTACAGAGTTTCCTTTACGACATTGATTGATGATTAATTCAAAGGAGCTGTGTTCACGGAAAAGTTATGTGTTGTAGAATAACGTGTGCCATCTCTCCCCTGATAGATACTCACCACTGGCTGAGCAGTTTGCCCAGCAGTTTCCTGGTCATGATCTGCCCTCCATGTTAGCAAAGTTCTCACTGCCAGTCTCCCTGGCCGAGTTCAGAAACCCCCTGGAGGCTCCTGCGCAGGAGGTAGGACTATACACAAATAACCTTACTCTTCCACACTGGACTACATGCACAGACAGCAAAAATACTGTACATACTTTAAGGTGCAATGAAGTTATCAGACCGGGATGCCCTTAGTTCCTTGTATTCCCGGTGAAATCCCTGGATACTTTATCTTCTCTCTACTGTTGGTGTGCCACACAACCAAAGCACCTCTGCATCACTAAACTCTATGTCCAGATGTCCCTCAGGCTATCCACACCAGCTTTGGTGTGTGGTGCAATGAAGGACTCTGCTGGGGTGTGATGAAAATGTTATTGTAAGGTTAATGTAATGTTACTTAGAATAGCCACAGACAGAGAAAAGCAGGCAGGTGAGCGTCACCTAGTGCCCCCTGGGTATTTAGAGCAATTATGAATCGCCCAGAGAACCTGTTATGGAGAGGGCAGAAAAAAGCAGCAGCTTGTGAGAAGTGCCGGTACACAAGAAAATGTCGCGGTACACCAAAGAGTAAAATGTAGAAGTGCTGGTACTATGTACCAGTGAGTACCAGCCCACTTCAAGCACTGCATAGTACCAGGAACCAGTTTCCCCCAGTTGAGAGTTTGTTCTGACATATGAACAAAGACAGACATTTTTGTACAAATTAAAACTAAACAAAGTGAAGTTGCGTTTTCCCAGTAAGTCTGTAGTATTTATAGAGCAATTACTGTAAACTTATTTTATATCATACTGGATGAGCAGAACCATCAGGTTTTCTCCTCTGACCCATCTCATTTTGGCAGTGCTGTTTGGGCATCAGTGATGAATTATAAATGGCAAAGGGACATCAGCTCCAGTGCCTGCAGCCTCTATTTTTCATGAGAACAAGATCAGAGCCATGGCTCTTTCTTGCGGCTGTATTTTGAGTTTGTACGGTACCCTCTGCTGATTTGAAACATATTTGACCTGGTTAGAGACATGAGTGTGCTCAGCTGTGATACTGTCTGACCAGGCCCAGCTGATCCAGATGGTGGTGTGGATGCTCCAGCGCCGCCTTCTCATCCAACTGCACACTTACGTCTGTCTGTTGGTACCGCCCAGCGAAGATGAGCCCGGGACGAGGGATGAAGACCCCCCGCTGCCTGCCCGAGTAGGGGGCCGCAGTCTCAGCACCCCAAGCGCTCTTAGCTTCGGTTCCCCAAGTATGTTCTCTCTCAGCTCACTCCTTCGTCCAGCTCTTACAGGTGTAACACGGTAATAGCTAATTTATGAACATCTGTCTCCCCCCCTGTGTGTAGCCAGTAGTGATGACATGACCCTAACCAGTCCCAGTATGGACAACTCCAGTGCAGAGCTGTTGCCTGGTGGGGACTCGCCTCTCAACAAGAGGATGACAGAGACGCTGCTTGCCAGCCTGTCGGAGCACGAGAGGCAGGTTATTCTTAATATCCCTGCTGCACAAAATCCAGAAGATCTGCGGATGTTTGCCAGGTAATTTAGCCTGCTTCTAACAAATGACTAGTGCATATTACTAATATAAGTGTTTCTCAGCTCTCTGCTTTTAGATAGAAAGATTAGCAGATGTCATACATTTTAGTAAGGATTAAGTGACTTGTGATGTTATGAATCACTATTAATGCTATTTCTATTAGGAAATAAGAAAATATTTGTGAAATTGTGAAAATAAAATTAGAAATGTAAATTTGCCAGCTATTAGTTGTGCAAATATTGAAAACAGAAAAGTGTCCAGAAAGCTCACCAAGCAGTTAATCATTGCTGTGCTTTACCCACTGTACAGTAAAGAAAGATGTCATCAGAGCTGCAAAAGCCCCGTCTCATGCTTGATTTACACAGCTTATGATTCAGTGAAAGTCAAGCTCTCAACCCATTTTTTCTGCCTCTTATGTCGACTCCTTCCAGGCTGCTGCATTATTTCCGGGGACATCACCACCTGGAAGAGATTATGTACAATGAGAACATGAGGCGCTCTCAGCTCAAGACGCTGTTTGACAAGTTCCGCAGTGTCCTTGTGGTGACCAACCATGAGGATCCTATTATTTCAATCTTTCAGTCACCGATGGAGTAGTGGCACAGAGACGGTATCAGCCCCCATGGAAAAGATGTCAGTTCGACAGCGGTTAATAGCCTGCTGTGCTCACAGCTAAGTACTGTTGCTCAACAATGTTTTAAAATGAGCTCATTTGCATTAATGTGTGCAGATTTACGAAATGTAGAACGCGTTTTTTTTCCTGTAAGAGCCAAATATTGTTTACAATATTAAATTATTTTGTACATACCAGACACGCCTCAAGTGTTCACTCTGAATCCTGGGGGGGATTAGCTTAGTGGGGGTTTGACATCATCTTCCCCTTGTCCCAGATGTGTTAGATCATCTGTACTGACCACAGAGGGGTACACACTGAGTAATGATCATTCCAGACCTCCAGCTACCTCTCCTCAGGAATCCCAGAGGTGGGGAGAGAAAGACAGAGAGAAAAGGAGGACTCCAAACATCAGACAGGGCTGTTTTTGCTTTGAGGGAAGCAGAGCGTTCCAAACATCTGCAAAATCACTGAGTCACTGAGAGGAGAATTTCTCAAGTATGAATGTTTATTTAAAAAGATGGAATGAGAAAAGGTACATTTCAGAACAGAATTTTTTTCCCCAATGTAGGCATTGATAAATTGTGACTTATAAATAAATGCTAATCTAGAACTTTACAGTACAAATTTGCATCAGTACCATGAAAATATGGTGCCAAAATATGTTAATGCTTACAAAACGGATGAGAAATATTTTTGGATGATTTATGCAGATTAGAATTTATATTTTTGGACGTTATTCAGCCATCTTAACTTTCTGAGGACTTCAAAATTCTAAAAATATTAATGGACTTATTTCATCCTACTTGTGTAAGAAGTAGTGTATCCCAGCAACGGAAATAGAAACTTCTCAAGTTTTTATACTGCCTGTCAAGTTCTGCTGACATTCAGCTCCCCTGTGACAGACTTCACATCTGAGGAATCTAAATCCTTCACTACAGTTCAAGACGGTGACAGTCTTTCTGCCTCCTTATTCACTACACTAACGCAGGGGTGCCCACGAAGATAAAACCTCAATGGCTTCTTGGCCCATTCACCATGGGACTCGATTCCAATGCGTGGTGCTGATACTACATCATATGGTTCTGCTGGATTTGTGTCGGGGTCCCTCTCTAGCCACACCTCTGGGTCTGAGGCAAGATCTCGACGGTCAAAACAGCGGGGTATATCCAGAGCCTGGCACAGCTTCGAAGGCCCGTTGCAGAGCTCTTTGTCCTTTAATTGTCGGGCTCCCTCTTTGCGTCTGGCTGCTCTCAGCTGCCTCATGACTGACTGACCCTGCAGGGGCTCAAGGGAGCGCAACAGCACAGCAGCACCCTCCCCTGTGCAACACAGCACACAATATTCATCAGTCAGCACGGCTCCACTCTGTCTCCTTCCTTTTGCCCTTTACACACTGACAATAGAAAACACAAACCACTGTGTAGGTTTAATGTCATATTAATAACATTAACAACACTTAGAGGTCATCACCAAAAAAATCATTATGTGTTTTCTGTTTGCAAGCATCTCTAGGAAAAAACAGCTAACGCCCAATGATCTCATCATGGGGCAGGTATTTCTAATTTACGTCACCTTGGGTGGGTAATGCTTTTACCTTGACTAGACACGTTCATACAGAGGTAGATGCCATAGATTGGATACACATAGATTGTGCCTGGCTTCATGAACATGGCCATGTTCCTCTCTGTGCGTTTTCCCCCCACTGAGTGTGAAGCTTTGTCCTCTCCTCCGAGGTAGGCTTCAGTCTCCACTATTCGTCCTCTCAGCTCAGTACCATCCACACACCTGTGGACCAACACCTGCAGGGACAAGGCACCAGACAGATTATCTTTTCACACAGCAGTCACATTTTAGGCTGGGAGATGATGAGTTAGTTAATTAAAAAAGAGCTTAATGACCTCTCAAAATTAAAAATAGTCCTAGAAGAAGGAGACAGGGCATATGTTGCTGCCCATTATGTATTAACATACCAGAACCTGAGGGACAGTGAATGACCTAGACACACACATACATATACATGCATAGGATATACTGTATATATATACGTAGGTATACTATATATATATATTTGTTTCATTGACTCTTGATGCTTTGGCAATATTGCTGTTGTGACATTCATGCCAAAGAATTTATTTGATCAACAGAAAATTGATTGGCAACAATTTTAATGACTAATTAATCAAACATGGCAGACATTCACTGGTTGAAGCTTCTCATAGCCTATGTGAGTATCTTCTGGTTTTCTTCTATAACAGTAAACTGAATATCTTTTGACAGTTGATTAAACAAAACAAGATATTTGCAGATGTCACCATATGGCTCTGGGAACTTGTAATGAGCATTTTTCAATGTTTTCTGACATTTTAAACAATCAGTAGTTGCAGCCCTACATTTAAGGCGAGTGTTCTGGATGCATTTTATTGTGGTCTTGGGTTTTGCAAGACCATGTAGGCTGAAGTAAGGTTTGAGGTGAAATACCTCTATACAGTGTTAAGGAGGGATTGAAAAGACTGAACTGACAGGTTACCTACAGTCCCCCTCCAGTCAAAAATGTTTGGGTTTTTTTCAGATGAATGTTTTAGCTTAGTCAAAGCAGAGTATTTTTCTGATATCTTCAAACATGTCTAGAGGGGGTCTTTAACGAGACTCCTGCATGAAACACAGAACAACCTGATTAAGTGGCAAGACTGTCAGATAAGGTTATGTCTTGCCTCGGGTCCTTATAGCTTTCACATATCAAAGTGACGCCAGACTGGACACAATTTGTTATCCTAAATCCTAAATGCTATCCATTAAAAGTTTTAATGTACCCCTCCGCTCAAAAAAAAAAAAAGTTTTTCTTCTTGTTCCTTCAGTTGGATGTTTGAACTTCACTGTGCAGAATGATCTATCTGCAGAGTTTGACACTAGATGGCTCTTTTCACATCCATCTGCTGAAAGTTTCTCTGTTCTCATCTTAGATCTGAGTTTAAGGGCTTGGCCTACAGTGTGATTTGTGACATCACAACGACTCACACAACTGGATATGCAACTACAGCTGCGACTTGAAGCCTCCAGCGCACAAACACTGAGAATGGACTTAACAGTAACGTGGGAAACATATTTTGTCCAGCATTTAAACTTTTGAAATAAAAAAAATATATTTGCATACTCATAGATTCTGGATTTTCCAATGAGGGAGAAGAAGTAGATGTCATTTTAAGAACTTTTAAGGAGGTAATTGAACTTTTTTTTTTTGCAGAAAAACCATATCAGACACACATTTTTAATCAAAGCAGGGTATTTTTCTGACATCTTCAAACATGTCTAGAGGGGGTCTTAAATGAAACTCCTGCATGAAACACAAAATAACCTGATTAAGTGGCAAGATTGTCAGATAAGGTTATGTCTTGCCTCGGGTCCTTATAGCTTAAACATATCAAAGTGTTGCCAGACTGGACACAATTTGTTATCCTAAATCCTAAATGCTATCCATTAAAAGTTTTAAAATCCCCTTCCACTCAGAAATATGTTTTTCATCTTGTTCCTTCAGTTGGATGTTTGAACTTCACTGTGCAGGGTTTGACACTAGATGGCTGCTCTCACTTGCATCTACTGAAAGTGAGAAGTTTCTCTGTGCTCATTGAAAATCTAGTTTTAAAAGGTGCGAGCAGGATTAGTGACATCACAAATAGTTTGGAAGCCAATCCTGGTCCAATATTCAACTTACACAAGTGTGATGTGGAGACTTGAAGCCTCCAGTGCATAAACACTAAGAATATACTTTAAAGTTAAGTAGGGGACATCTTGTGTCCAGCAGTTGAAATTAAATGTATTTGCATATTTATAGATTCAGGAATATTTAATGAGGAAGAAAGAGAAAATGTTATTTTAAGGATTTCAACAACACAACTGGATTTTTTTTCAGACATAATTTATTATTCAAAGTATTTATATAGCCTACACCTTGAACCATGTTTGAAGGGCATTTTTAATGAGCTACTGACATAAATGAGGAGTTTATTACAAGCATACCTCCCAATAAATCATTATATGGCTTTTCAAATACCTGATTAAATAAACGGGTGTAAAATCAAGCTGACATTATTACCTTGCCGAGGAATGCTTTAGCCAAACTGATGCAAGGTTGTTTGAAAAACTCCTCTCCCAGTCTGTGCTGCAGGTCTGGTTTAGTTTTGGTGAAATAATGACTTTGCTCGGTCTCAGCACTTTGAGAATTTTGAATGGGCTTCTTCTGTTTTGCAGGTGAAACCTTTAATTTCAAATCCGGCTGGTTGTCATGTGTATTTGCTGCTGCTGCTGCTGCTGCTGTCAGCGAGAGCAGCTTTCTTTTTCGCCCTGCCATTACCGGAAAACACCTCCGACTTAAAAATAACACCTTCTCAGTCACTGTCTCTTTATAAACTCGGCAAAACCATGGTATATTTTTAAACCATTTACCACAGTGTTTATTCCAGTCTCTCTTGAGGTGGTCTATGCTAATGCTAACAGGAAGGAAGTGTGATTGTTTTGCAGCTCTTAAAGGGACCGCGCACCATGTCAGCATGAAGGATGTTTGAAGTGTTTGACTCTTTTATGTGTCCTGTTTTTTTCCTGGTGTCACTTTAGGCTGTGTGAGGAAGGTCCGTTTTCTGTTTTTCTACAAAATTGCCAAACATAACTTTATTTTTTCCCTACTACACGTATCAGCCAATTTTGCTGATAGGTAAAAGCCACGGAACAGTGGCCTTTTCCTGCTGCTGTCTTATCTTTTCAGCCTCATTTGAAAACAGTCTGGCTCTAATAAGAAGTTATAAATAGAGCCGGTGTGCTCATGCCTGCCTGTGCCCAGGAAGTGGATGGCGCCAGTTTGGCCTCAGGCACTGTAGGCTCATGTGGCTTTCTGGAAGTGTGTGTGACATGATTGTGGTGCAGACTACAACTTCATGAGAGAAGTACAAAGTTTGTTGTGTGTGTTGTTTGGATCCCAAAGCTAACAACTGCAAGCATTGTTTGATTTCTAAATGGACAAATACACTGATATATGGGTAATACATAGAGGTTCAGTGAATTGATATTTTAAATAGATTAAATTATGTAGCCTAGTATTTGAGGTAAATAGATTTCTCATACTACTGATATTGTTGAAAAAAATAATTTGCAATATGCAATACCAGTTAAAAGTTTGGACACACTTTCTCATTGGGAAAGTGTGTCCAAACTTTTGACTGGTATTGTAATGCTGAGGATGACAGAGTGGTTGAGCACATTTTGTAATGTCAGTGTTAATTTAATTTCTACCACTGGAGTAAAACATACACTCTGAAGATCCTGTTGAGCTTTTTGTAGCTGCAGCTGGAGCTCTTAAAGAGTTCATCTACATCCTAGTTCTACACGGCTTCTTTTGATTGACCAGTCAACAGTTGATCCTTGAGTACACGTTGTACTTTGAGGGCGCCTTTTTCTCCTTCCCAGCCATTTAGAGTAATATCTGAATATCTTTTTAGCTGTAGATTGACCTTCTCAATCTCTGTCGCCTGTGCAGGCCGGGTCTGCTGGGAGATGGATTAGTTTTCCGCATTGCAAGGAACAAGGTCGATGGCCTTCGTCAGTTATACTTTCTGTTCCTGCTGCAACTTTACACTTAGATTCAATTCTTCTTCATATCCAGGGCCTTTCCTCGTTTCCGATGTTCAACAGTCTTGTTTTTCTGCCTCTTGGACTTAACTCCGGCCTGAGCTTTCTTCAGCTGCATGAGCTTTGATACATCCCCGTCTTTAGTCTGGGAAGTCTTTGTGCTCTGACTAGGACTCTTCTCTTTCTGTCCTGTAGCAGTGTTGGTTCTTTGAAGCTGCAGCTTCTTGTTAACTTTATCTGCAATGATCTTATATGGAAGAAGGAGTCTGCAAGTGAAGTACATTTGTCGATTCCAGTAACAGGGTGGCACACTAAAGAAACATATTTGAGGTTCATGTTTCAATGCTTTATGTATATATAACTTTATGTGACATATACTGCATGTCATAATCAATGTCAACTTCTCAATACTCTGCTAAATGTTTTGGCACAGATTGAGCTTATGGCAAACCTTTAGTGACTGTAAGAGGAATGTAATGATAGCAGTCAAGACATTTCTCCCCCCTCTCTCCTTCGGTTAGTCAGATCTATGGAGAGGTGCCAGAAAGTGCAACATGCTTATGAAGTGGTTTATGGCATTGCAGAGATAGGTGGAGGGAATATGTCATAGGATTGAGGGTCAACTGATATACTGCAGCAACATAAAAAAAAAAAAAAGTGTCATGAAAATTCCCAGGTCAAATATTTGCATGGCTAGTTATTGTGTGTCACTGCACCTACTCTTTGCAGGTAACTTCATGCTGCTGTAGTGTCAGAACAGTTGTATTTCTAATAGAAATACATAACAACAATGAACAATTATGGACATAAATACCCGGACTGAGTTATTGAGGGAGGATAGGAACCAGACAGAAATCTGCTGAGCATGTTCAGTAGAAGAGTTCTGGCATTTGGGGTTGTTGACTTTGTCATTGTCATGGCTGGTGGACCGGTGAAGGCCGTTGTTTGCTTTAACTGTGATTCCACTGCCTGTCAGCAGCGATGGTGAGGTCCGGGTTGGGCAGCTTTCATTGTTGCTGCCTCTGATAATCTTAGCAGCTACAGCTTGGCTGTAGCATTACATTCTGGATCACTTTCAACTCCAGCAGTCCCCACAGCGATAGTGACGCTGGGCAGGGACACCAAAGACTCATCTGCTTGTGCAGATGGACGAGCAGAAAGCAGCCAGACTGAAAATATCTTACTACACCGTGAGTCAGAGAGTCCTATGAAGAATAAGGGTTGATCTGCTCCACATGATATCCTCTTGTCCTGCAGTGTTTAGGAAGGAAGTAACTCCTAATATTTACTTTTGATAAAGGGTATGATTACTTTTGAGAAAGTGTACAAAATAGTCAATTGTTTCACTTTGCTCTAACTTTTCATGAATCTGTAAATATATCTTCATGTATTGTATAAAGTTTCATTACAGCAACAGCACTGCTAAGTTTGATTTTCTTCAGGCTGTATGAAAATACATCAAACAAATGACTAATGGACTGGCAAATCTTTTTATATTTATGAAATCTGAGGTCTGAATGCCATCGGTGCAAAAGTCAGATAGTCACACCACTTGAATTAGAATAATTAAAATACTTTCCCTGAGGAAAATGTCAGTCTAAAGGAAATGTCAAGAATTCTTGAAAGCACATAAACAAATCAAGTACTACAGTGGTCGTGTTTCTGCAGGAGGCGCTGTACTGCTATCATTACTGTGGGAGACTTAATGTTGCATCTCTTTTATATGAGAGTCATGATTTAAAAAAAGGACATCCTTGATATTCTGTGTTGTAAATAAACACAGCAAACTATTAGTGGCAATGTATCATAGCTTTTGAGCTTCTGAAATAACCTCTTATACTATATTTAAATCATCATATGCCCCCATGAATGAGTCATCTCTTGGAGGAGATTTTAACCGCAACCATTTTTGTAATAAGTAATGATCTCATATACAACAGTGTAACTACAGAGGCCTCTTTCATACCAAGTCTATGAGTGGCAGAACCTGGTAGTCATCTGTATCCTCAGGATTTGATGGGATTAATTATTAATTGGTGATAATTAATGATTCATGTGCCTCCGTTCTTGTAGCTGCAGAGGTGTAGTGTGTTCTGCACAGGTGGCTGGGCTCCCAAGGGGAGGGGTATGCAGGGTTACTTCAAATGAGACCTGGTTCATGTACCTACACAACAGAGATATGCTTATGAAGGAACAGGTTTGTCTTTTTCCACACCTGAGCTCTCATGCCCGCAGTTTTTTTTTTATTTGTTTGTTTGTTTGTTTTACAGAAGCACTGGTTTATAAGGACAGGTTGGAGAATACCATGCATGCATGTACTTACTGTATGCACACGGCTGGGAATTTAAAAGTTTCCGTATGTGCCCACAAAGCACATATGGTTTTGTTCGGTTTGTTCTGCATTTTAGAAAATTAATGATGTATTACTTGAGTTGAGGGGCGGGTTCAGAGAGTTCGGTCTCCACCTATTCAGCAGAGACACACTTAAGAAACAGATATGATTATATCCTCTCTATTCACTGTCAATGCAGAATCCAAGCATAAATGAGAGAGTCAATGACAGTTTGAGGGCTGTTTTAGTAGATCATTAAAAGACAAAAACTCCCAGAACTTTCCAGCTTTTTGGTTTATTGATTAAGCCTCACCTTTCTCATTTTACTCTGATAACAGTTTCCTTGTCTCAGTTCACACCTGTAGCTTTCAACGGAAGCAACCGATGAGTCAGGGAGGGAGGGAGGGAGGGCCTTTTGGAGGATCTTACTGGTCCTATCATAAAAAAGAACGGAGTATAAATCTGCTCAACACGACCACACACCAACATCTTTTTCTGCCGTCTTTGATTTCTTTAACAACTTCCTTCTGCTGTGGTATTTTGGAGCAGTACAGTAGGTGGCCTTTTGCCAGTAATGCACAGTTTGGGGTCTATCACTGAATGAAATCAGCAAGCGCTGTATTTCAACTCACTGACTTAAGTGTTACCCAGCTTTGATAGTGATTTTGATCAACAGTAGCAGCAAATAAAACCTTAACAACTCATTTTATTAGATTGTGGATGAAAATATGTTTCCTTTAGGGCTACAAAGATGCCAACAATTCTGACTTATAGTCACAGCAAATTTAATAGACCCAGAAAAGCTTATTTTAAAAATGTCACATACTTGTGTTTGGCCTGTTTTGAATATTTCTTTGGTGGAGTAAACCATGTCACCCATGTACGAGCAACAACCCCACTGTGGTCTTAACCCAGAAATTATGGTCTCTCCTCCACTTCTCTGCTTGCTTGAAGAAAGAGGAAACCGTTTATGGAGCGTCTGACAATGTCTTTTTGGTTAAACATTACCCTTGCACTCAACCCTTTTATCTGTGTCTGATAGATGGGGCTTCAGGGGGCCTTGAGTGCTCCTACAGGTCCTGCGTCGCTTCCTAATTGTAGCTTTTGCCCCAGCTTCAACCCTCTACTATCCCGGGGGAAACATCACCTTTAATTACTGTGACCTCATGGTATATCAATCAGGGACTCCCGGTAGGCCACTGAACACTCCTTACATAGCTGAGCACATGTAACAGAGTTGATGAAGTCCGATAAACTCATTTCTGTGGTGGAAATACTATCTGTTGCCTAATTTAGGAGCATGTCTCTGAATCAGCTCGATTTTTCTATGAGGTCATCAGTCATGTTGGCGGGGACGAGACCCGTGGGTGCAGAGAGGAAGACCCAAGCTAAGAGGAAGCTCTAGCTTTTCTTTCTATGAACAACATGAGTAGTTGTGAGACATGACTGCTGTATATTTGTCCAACAGTGAAATATTATATTGATATCCTCCTTTGGATTGATTAAATTTTAAGTTGCCATAGCGATTGGTAAAAATAAATGAATAAATAAGGCGTAGCATGTTTCCTATAACAGATGCCTCTGTGTTAGCTGTGGAGGGGCTGCAGAGATGATGGTATAAAATTTCTAAATTACCTCATTTATTATATTCCCTGTAGCTGTGCAGAAAGTTGTTAGTAGTTAACCAGCTGGATATACAGTATCTTAGGTAATGGTATCCCTTAAGTTAATTTTTACAGACCCTCCAGTGCAAATTGTGGCAAAGAAAATGTGCCATGTTCCTGAACATGGATGAGCTCCTGGGAAATAGACGATTTACCATCTTTTACTTAAAAACTGCATGAATCTGCTTTCTAGTAGATTGTTTTATAGGAGGGAAAAACATACTGCATACCCAAGTACAGAAACACAACGTGTAGAGAATACTATTGAATATAAAAGTCGTCAGCCACTCTTATGATCCCTTGTTTTACTAACCACTAATCATTCGTTCTGTCAGCATAAAAATTAGACTTTATTATGTCTTTATTTATTTTAATAGCAGAAAGACACCGGCAGTCACATTCAATGCCGTGTGTCTTAATTGAGTAGTAGATCAAAGCAACCATGAAGGAGATTTTTCCAAGAATCCGAGCCCCTTTGTGCCCTGAAACTTCATCTGAGGAAAACTACGTACACGGTGCCCCTTGTCAGCACCTCAGAAACCTTCTGCTTCCTAACATCCATTTCTCTCCTCCAGAGTATTCCCAGGTGGATCTGAGCTTTCACTGAAACCATGATGGAATGCACTGTAATGGTCTTTTCATTAGATGGAGCAGCAGCGTGTATTACCCGTCGTATAAGAGGAGCCTCATCCTCTCAAATGAAAATCTCTCCTTTTACCTTATAAAGCAAAGTGATTTTTGAAGAGCAACAATTTGCAATCTTGTAATTTTTATGTATATGTGCACTATAAAAAAAACAGAAACTGAGACAATTCCTCAGAGGAACATTGGCTGTCTTACTGATGAGAATTTTTTTTATACATTCAAAACGTAGCTATACATTGTTACAGATAATTGCTGTGAAAATGCCCTGGACTCAGTTTCTGTATATGGTCTCACACTAGGAAATGCCCATGAGGTTTGGGTGTGGATTAATGATTAAGACATGGCTGCAGAATCCCATGAGCCAAGTATGGGAGGAATCTCAGCCACAATGATGTGAAAATAATGGCATCCCATTTTTGTGTGTATCATTTCAACTATTTGTGGTTGATTTCTTCATTCCTCAGCATCTCTGGCTTTCTCTCTATCACAATAATAGGAAGGAACATATACCAGCCAATGCAGTCAAATACAATAGCTCTACAGTAAATTATAATGTTCAGTTTGATTTAATTATTTGCTTACATTTTTAGTGTTTTTATAGATTGCTTTAATGCCTTATTGTACTTTGTATTTTGCTTTGTGTTCCCGGAATTGTGTGCTAAAGTACATTTACTCAAGCACTGCACTTAAGTACAATTTTGAGGTACTTGTACTTTACTTGAGTATTTCCATTTTATGCTACTTTATACTCCCACTCCACTACATTTCAGAAGGAAATATTGTTCCTTCAATTCCAGTTATTTGACAGTTTCAGTTACTTTTCAGATTAAGATTTGACACAATGGATAATATAATAAGCTTTTAAAATACAACACATTGCTAAAAATTAAACTAGTGGTTTCCAACCTTTTTGGCTTTTGACGTCTTACAAAAAGCAGTGTGTAGTCGAGGTCACATTTCAGATGTCTATGATTTGTTAACAGCTCCACCAAATAGTGATTTTTCCCTCTAAACTTCTCACATTTCAATTAATGTTCAAATGATTCAATATTTCACCAAAAATCAAAGATTAGAGAAAAAGTCCAAAAACTGAAAACAGATTTGTGTATCAGAACTTTGTTTTTTCTGCTTTTCTCTCCCATTAATCATCTCATTACTCCTCAGATTTATCTGGTGACCCTTTGCTTACACATTGATGCATCAGTATTGATAATGTAATAATGTCATATAGAATCATATATCAGTCAGTATTTTACTTCAGTACTTGAAGTACATTTTGGTGTTAATACCTATGTACTTTCATGCAGGACTTTTTACATTGCTGTATTGGTATTTTTACTTAAATAAAGGATCCGAGTACTTCGTCCACCACTGCTGTGTCCACCTTTATATTATGAACATACCTTGACATCAACACTCACACTCTTTACCATTGCTTGTGATTTATTTTTTTATTTTGTTGTGTTCAGAGCTTTTGACAAACTAAGAAACACTAGTGCAAGCAGATATGTACAACAACAGTGTTCAGGCGCAGTTTACAGTCTCAGTCAGCCATGGTAACATCAGATGACCCAAGCCCCAGGCTCATATGACACTGGTGTATTATGCAGTATTTGGATGCACATTGAGGAAAATTTATTGGATTTATATAATAGTTAATAGACAGAGTTCACAGGGTTCAAGGGCGGTCGCTCTACTGATCATTGATATCTTGTGATGTCATGCTCATCATCATGTCATGTGGCAACACTGCATGTCTAAAAACAGACCAAAAATGGGAAAAAATGTGAAGGTTTACATAATACATTCACAATAGTCCTTTGACGTGTTTCTGCGGTGTTTTTATGAACAAGCGATTATTGATGTCAGCTGCTAAAATATGATTTTGAGAAATTTGAGATTATAATGCTCATCAGTCGTTAGATAATCCATCACTTGGAGTTTTTGTGTAAGAAATTCACAGAATTTCAGAAGTAAGCCCAGAATAAACATATTTAATGGAATATGCAGAGGAAAGGGGGAGGACTAAGAATTTCAAAGCTCTGGTGACCTCTGTGAGTGTACTGGATGTGATGCATACTGTATGACTTTAAATGAGTGATGAGAAGCTTTTATTCTACACAGTATGTGCTCATTGTGTAAAAAAAAATATCTTGAAGATAATAGCAATTTTATTTGTTTTTTGGCCTGTGTTTACATTTCCAGCAACCACTATGAGGTTGCACAGGTCAGCCACTTAAAGGAAAAAAAGAAACTAAACAAAATACTTGAATTTCTATACTTGTACCAGAATCAGTGTTTAATATTTTTGTATTGTGCTGGCTCACCTCTGAAAAAAAACAAAACTGCAGTAGGTATTTCCACCTGTAATACAATTCATGTAAGCATTAAAGGACTAGTGTGTAGGATTTAGTGGCATCTATTGGTGAGGTTGCAGATTGCAACTAACTGAATAAATTCCACATCAAAGTAAACTGTAACCTGAGTTGAGTTTATCACAACTGTTCATGCGGGGCAGATCCCCAAAACATTTATAATAACATTACTATGAAAATAATTTGAATTTATTGAATAGGCAGTGTAATTTAAAGGACCAGTGTGTAAGATTTAGTGGCATCTAGTGATGAGGTTGCAGATTGCCTAGAGCCAGTGTTTGGTTTGTCCGCTCTGGGCTACTGTAGAGACATTGCGGCCTCCGTGGAAGGCGACCATGAATGGGCCCCAGCGCCCATAGAGCATGCACACTAGAGACTTCCGTGGGCCAAGACGGTTAACTTCCAGTTTAGCCTTCCAGCTAACTTGAATGGGGATAGAACAATTCAATCATGCATCTCTTCTAGATTTCCCAAATGTGGTCAGACCAAATGGATCAAATTCTGATAGTAAAATTTTGCAGGGGTTGTGACACTCAAAACAATGTATCCACCGTTTTACAGACGCTCCTTTTCCAATGATTGTGTGCGGGAAAATACTTTTTGAGTCTCTGTCGGACAGGAAATTGTAATTCCACAGTTAGGACACTATGTCAAATTGGCTTCAAAGCCCAGCGCTGTTCCTGGAGGATTGATGGGGATCTGCTTCCTCTGTAGATATAAAGGGCTCATTCTAAGGTAACAAAAACACAACAATTCTTATTCTCAGGTGATTATACACTAATTAAAACATACTTATGAATATTATATTCCATTTATTCTCCAATATTATATTCCCCATAAATCTTACACACTGGTCCTTTAAGTGGCCACAGTTATGTTTCGTTTGTGGGAGTGAATACATAGAGTTAAACCTCGATTTCAGTCCCTGGACCCATCTCTGGCTGAGGATATCGCTTAGTCACCGTCGTTAACCGGGAGAAGCAGCGCCTCCCTGTGTACACACGGATTGGTTGTTGACGGGCTCGCCTTCTCCACAGACCGTCTCCAGTCCAGGGCGGGGCTGACTCTCCGACACACTGAATTAGGCTACAACCGGCAGAAGAAAACTTACCCCGGGTCGATCCATGGAGCAGTGTGGGAATGCTCTGTCCGTAGGTGGGAAGCAGAGAACCGGACGGCAGCGACATTTCGGCTACATCACCCTGGACTGCCTCGGTTACTGGTTTGATCAAGAGTGACCAGATATAATACCACGGCACCGGGGCTTGGCTTAAAAACATCTGCGGGGTGGAAAAAGAAGCGCGTCTATTCCTGCGCCGCTGCCAGGATGATGTGACAAGTCAGTCGTCCGCTTCCTGGGGAAAAATCTGAGATTTTTTTTTTTTTTTTCACCGCTGGAGATCATCTGAGCTGGTTAATATAAGGGTAAGTTGTGATATATTTTTTTTCGTGACTGTGTCCTCTGGTCGCCCGTACGGAAGGCAGCAGTCGGGGGAAGCGCTCACGCGTCGTGATCGAGGAGGATAAACGATTGAATTAAATTACTGGTCAATTGGTCGACATGTGAAGCTTTCAGATACACGCTGGACGCGGTGAGCAGAGCATCGTAAAGGTGACAGGGTGCATTTTTACGCCTCTTGTAGTGGAGTTTTAATTGTGAAAGTAGGCTATTTAAAGTGCTCTAATTGGGTCTACCTATAGGCCCAGACACCTTTTTTAAAAAGGTGATATTCCCAACACCTCTAAGAGGTGTTGAAGTGGAATTAATGAGGTGTGAATTGAGCCTCACGTCTAAAATGAGACACAGGCTGAGAAGCAATATTACTTTTTTTTTTTTTTTTTTTTTTTTACTTAAATTTAGCTAAAGAGAGATTACTTTCATTAGAGCCACATGAGCCAAAGGCTTTATGGTTTTAATTTAAAGAGCAGGCCAACATTATCTCATGTAGCTGGAGGCTGATGGGAGATAGCTCGGCCTAATTGTAATTTTGCATCAAGGAATGAGCCTAAATGACTGCACTGATGAATAATCATGCAACACATTAAGGGGTAAAGTCACACTATGACCTCACTCATCCTTGTCTTCTTCCTCCCACTCCTTCCCTTTATCCTCCTCCCTCCTCCCTCCTCTTCCAAGTTCTGCTCATCATCAGCATCACCATCATCTTCCTCATGGCAGTCATGAATGTGTATGCGTGTTTCAAAATGACACATTTCCTGCTCTACAGTATAGATGGCTACATGCAGATGTTTGATAATTCATGACGGAAATGTGGAGGGAAAGAGCAGCAAACAGTGTGTGCTGCTTATATCACCTCTCTGCACTCGACCCCTTTGAACCTGAAAGAATAGTTTCTTCCTTAGATCTTTTTTTATTTTTTCTTCTGAATTGTGGCTTTCATGAGGCACTGACACACAGTGACTCAAAGTGACCCACAGCGGGCGGTCTCAAAAGGCCACAAATTCCACAAAATCATACGCATGGAGGGGCCACCTAAATGTTTAGATTTGACTCATCAGAGGTTGATGGATGCATACATATTATCAAACTGCAATCTTGTTGACATCAGAAAGGTTACACGCTGCAACGTCCTACAATACCTGGGCAGACTGAAGTGAAACTATAGACGTACTGTATTAGAAACTGCTGAGTTATTTTGGCAGACAGAACATAGGAGCACATGGCCTGGTTTGTGTGCCCAGTGTTCCTGAAACCTTATCACATGGAGGTGGGTCGGAGAGGGGTGGGGGGGGGGTGGGTGTCATGGCTCGGGGTGATGTAATCTCACCAATAAAGCAGAGCCCTGATGTGTGATAGTGGTGTGATAGCTCATCCTCTGTATCTGCTCCAACTGGACCCCAGGGAGAATATTCCCTGTGTGAGTGTTTGAATGTTTATGTGGGTGCATGTGGGTACGTGATACTTGGACAGAGCTGGGATTCGCTCTGCTGAGGCAGGTGGACCATCCAGGCTGGCCTGTGTTGACTGGCTGGTATTTGAGTTTTTCAGGGGGCTGCTGAGGGGACCACACTGTAGTCATGCCTGCATGACTCATGGCGCGG
Organism: Thunnus thynnus; assembly: GCF_963924715.1. NCBI lineage: Eukaryota > Metazoa > Chordata > Actinopteri > Scombriformes > Scombridae > Thunnus > Thunnus thynnus. The sequence continues at coordinate 10,683,016 of NC_089533.1, read as the reverse complement.
TATCTGTCTGTCAGTCTGGCCAAGTTCACAGTCGTCTACAACTGCTCCATGCTGTTGCCTTCTAAAGAGCTACAAAACAAGATTGTACTCTCAGTGGTTATGTTATCAACCTTCATTCCATTTGTCGCCATTTATCAAGAGATATATCTTTCCATACATCTCAAAGCATGCGGTAGTGTGCAATGGCACCACGGTGATGTTTTTCATATGTGGCCTAATCACTTCAAGATGATGTATCTACCAGCAGGACACAGTTATTTAGCCCAGAATGAGCTCTCTTTGTAGATTTGATGCTCTGGTGAGAAGATGACGCAGTCCTCAGTATAAATACAAAGCAGCTATAGATTTCCTCGAAGAAGCCTTCTGAAATCTGCTTGTTCCCGAACATGGGTGTACTCTCTGTGACTGTTGGTCATTTTCTTCAGTCTCTGGACAGTGCTGTCTCAGAGTTCAAATGAAATGAGTGTCTCTGGGCTGAACAGTTCCATGTGTGCAGAGCACATGCTTCTCTACATAACCTCAGGCTGTTTCACCAACAAACCCATCTGTACCACGAGTTCAAAATTTGCTCACTTGAGAATCCTGTTTACCAGGCGACCTGAGGTTTACATTTACCACTGACCAAATAGAAGTTTGCTCTGATCATATTTTGGAAGATTAACACACTGTATACTGTAAGCCTGTCTCTATCTGTAATATTGAAGGGATGTGTATTTTTTAAAGGAATTCATGATATTGCATAGTATTGATTTATATAATTTAGGATAATTTTATAATTCTGCACACTTTTCATTTAGGCATTTCACATAGATCCTGATTTTCCTTATGACTTTAACTTAAACAACGTTTAAATAATCCACATTGTATAATGATATGACTTGATGTTGCATTTATTGCATCTGTTTATTCCAACTCATCATTGAACTTTGATGGAAATATTAAAGTCCATGTCACCATGTTTTTTTAGGGCAGCACCATTAAACTTGGTGGATTCATGAATCATTATAGAAGTTTTCTGCCTTATTTTAATTATTTACTCATATTGTTTATCTTTGGAAACTTTAAAATACATTTAAAATATACAAATATATAATCTATGGTGTTGAAGAGGTTAACATTTCACTAGCTGAATAACATTTCTCCCAGACTGTCACAAATCTGTCATCACAGCCAGCATCTGCTTTGTTTAAAAAAAACTGCTACAATTGAGGATGTCTCCAGGTTTGATTTGTGAATGTGGGGCAGGGCGGCCGTATCTGCAGAAGTAAAACATGTGAACAAACTTGTTCTGCTTCTTTAGAGACAATACACAGGCCTTTCTGCTAAATATATTGGTTACAACTGTTCCCACAAGTGAACTCAAACAGACATTAGCTTAAAGGCATGCCAGGTATGGTTTTACAGGGGATTGATGGTGAGAGAGCCCACAGGCAGTGTTTGATCTCGTCCTCGCTGCTAGTCGCTCAGCTTTTACCTATCTGACTTTGATGTGGCTACGGTTTTGACTAAGTTGTCAGTTACGCAGCAACACTGATGGTTTTCACATGTCAAATAATGAGGCATTTGAGGAAGAACAGAAACAGTGTTGTGTCTGCCATGCATCTTGGCGGTGGCATGATGCAGCGGCAGCCATGACGGTGAAGTCACTTGTGATGTAATGCTGTAATGCAGCAGCAGCAGGGCTATTTCAGGCCTACCTCTGAGCCTCCAAGGCCTTCGTCTGCCAGCATGCCAACCTGCCCTTCTCTCAGTCAGCACCTCATCTGTCATGAGCCAGACAGCCATACATGAACAGGCATTCACAGGAATTACTAGAAACCTTTGATGCGTAGGTTTCAAGAAAAAGTTGCAGGCATGACTAAATTGAAAATATAGGTTACTATGAATTGTTTTCACAGTTATTTGGTTTAAGCCAACATTAGGCTGTAGCAGAGATGAAAACATCTAATTTAGGGTTCGTAGTTACAGGGTGTTTTTGGTCCCTTTGCACTGACATGGTGTCTGAGGCTGTTTAACCTCAGGGCAAAGCTCATTTTCAGGGCTGTGGGAATGCTGTGTTTTTTTTCCCAGAAGGCTAGCTGCTTCTAGAGAAGCAGCAATGGCTCCTTGAACTTTGAATGTCTCGGAGGCGTGTCCGCAGATAACCCGATAAATATCTCTCTTTACCTGGTGCCTGGAGACAGGAATATCTATCTATCTATCCATCTATCCATCTATCTATCTATCTATCTATCTATCTATCTATCTATCTATCTATCTATCTATATATGTATGTATGTATGTATGTATGTAAGGCATGTTGCAATTGCACAATCTTACCTGGGTGAAATTCCTTGACAGAGGGTTTTATTTCAAAGTTCACACAAGCTTGCATTACAGTAGTACAACCTGCTGGTCAACTTGTAAAAAATTTTTATTATTAGTGCCACTTTCTAACCATCCATTGGAGGGACGGGTTATCCTGCATGATGGATTAAAGAGCTAGATTGAAATATGCACAAGACAAAGGGATTTTTTTAAACAGTGTGGAAACGCAATATGTTCATATTAATGTCTTATAACTGATAATGAATGAACTGATCATCAATAAAGCCATTAGTTACAACCTGTAAATTGTTTGTTAAGTTAGAAAGTGGTACAATTCTTTTCATTCTTTCTGTGATGTACAGAGAAAAGTCAGACAGTGCAGAACTTAATATAACCGAGAAGATATGCAGAATATTTAATGTTGCTGATCTATACTGGAGACGGTGGTGTAATGCATTCTGTACAGGCCTCAAACTGCTGTAACGGCAGCACTGTGAAGTGTCTGTTTACATTTTCTCAGATCATTGTCAGGTCAGAGCACCAACTCAAGGAACACCCTGACTGATAGAGTATCCCAGCACTTACAGTGTGGATGAGAGTGCAGTTTTAAATAGGATAGCCTTCCCCCGGCCCGTTCCACTCCGCCCCCCCCACCCCCGCCCCTCTATCTTTGGCACAGTCAGCCGTCATACCCACAGGCTGTGAATCCTCATTGTGTACCAGACTGCTAAACTCAAGTTGAGCATTCCCTGAATGGAGCTGCACACACACAGTTATATCTGGACAGTTTCAACAGTCCCACCAACATCACATACCATGCACCAAACTCACTCCAGCAGCTTTCCCAGAAATGAGGGTGTGTTTTGGACTCCACTGCAACTTGTCTTTTACTGGCTTTTTCGGAAGAGGTGGATCTAGAAAGACGCCTTAGTCAGTGTGAATGCTATTTTCTTTTGGCTGAGATGATACCATTTGGGTGTTAAAATACCAGTGCTGTGGGGTCTCCAAAGTGTGGCTATGGCTCATCTTTAAAAACTATTTTCATATTAAATTGATGTACAAATTGTACAAATAAATTTCAGTTAATCTGTTGGACTGTGTTGAATATTTGTCAGTCAGACGGATTGAAGTGGTGCCAAGCCAGGCGCCGTTGGCATATTTGAACAAGTACCTGATCCTTTAACTCTCAACTTTCCTTTTCTTTCCTGCCTCTGCTTCTCTTCGCACTTGTGCCAACTTTCCCTTCCAATTGCCAGCTGAGAGAATTCGCAATGTGCGCGTCAAGGAAAATGATGTAAAGTCTCTCATTTATGGTGCCCAGTTGATCACGCCCAGTTATAGTGAAGGCATCACGTAGAAACCCTAATATGTGGTGAGGCTTATTCATTCAAGTCAAGGCAAAAATAAATAAATGAACAGCAATGTAAATGCAGAAGTAATTTATTCCTGGAGCCTCTGTAGGGTTTGTTCTCACATTATGTGATTTTTCTTCTTTAGTTTCACTTCTTTCATCCGATTTAGACATTCTGTCTCCTTACTGACGTTACATTTCCTGATTATTTGTAACCTCTTTGTAAGACAATATTTGCTTAGGTTGTCAAATCAAACAGTAAGGAGGCGTCCCTTGTGTCCCATGTGTGCTCTGTGAACGGGGGAAAAACTGACTTTATTTCCATGGACAAAGAGTCTATGTATTTTCTTCAGTTAAATCAGGATTGAGGAGGCCTCCCCCTCACTGGGCCTGTGACTGTCCCAGAGGACCTGCCCCAGCCTTCCCCGGTTTTCCTGTGCTTTTGTCGGGAGTTTTCCACAGATCTCTCGGCCCAGCTGCATGGTTTCATTCTTCCTCCTTCCCCCCCTCCCCCCTTCATCCTCACTTTTACATCTCCCTGAATCCAGCTCGAAGACCCTGGCTTCACCTCTGGGTGCTCCCTCTCTTCCGCTCTATTGGAATCCAAATTATTAGCCAGCAAATACATCAAATCATCATATTTTGAATGAAATGCGGCAGTGGATGGATTTCAGAGAATTGAGAATTAGGTTTTATTTGGTCACCGAACAGAGGGGATTTGCTCTGTTGCGGACTTTTAGTCCAGAATAAAACTTGTTTGTGTATTCTGCAAATTACATCCTGAATGAGATGACAGCAGTGGTCCACACTGTCTGTTGTTATCGTATCCTCTCTATGTTGATAGCACTTTGGCAGAAGAAGCACAGAAAGCATTAGCATTGGGTAGAAGAGATTTTAAAAGATGTGAAGTTACACCGAACAGAAATCCAATTATTTTACCCTATTGTATTCACTTGTTTGAGAAAATTATGATTATAAGACTAATGAGAAGAATTTTACCTAAAGACTGTCAATCTGTTGCTTTTATGAATCACTGCATCTGATGAAAATGTGTTATTCAAACCACTGATTTAACATGAACAGAGTAAGGCATGAACCTGAATGTTCCAAACGATCTGAATTATCTTTCTTAGAATGCCAGTCATAGAAATGACGTCATCTTGATGAGTGATTTTCACTTGTTTTGACACAGAGACTCGAATGTCACCTCACATTTAACTGAGTCACTGACCCACAATCTACGCTCCTCACAGCCCTGCCAGAATGTCTTGTGACCCACATTAGTGTTACACCACAGTGACTGAGTAACCGTCAGACCCACAGATTTCTCCCGTGGGTTGGAAATGTCAGAGCCTACATCAGAAACACGTTGTTTGTACGGTTAATTTTAGTACTTTTTCACACAATAGAGCAGCGTGAATGTTGTAGTCGATGTAAGTGGGATTGATTTGTGTGCTCTTCCCACCACTTGCAGCGGTGGGAACTAGAGCTCATAGTGTAGCTGTGAATAAGCACTTATCTGTTGATCAAACACGCTCCATAGGTCATGCACAGCTATAGCTAAAGTTTGTGCATGTAAGACTCATTGTAATGATGTCTCTTCTGCTTTTCTTTCGTCCGTATATTTGCCTGTGTAACAGATGAAAGAGATTCAAATATGGGAGCTTTATTTAAATGACCTAGTTGTTGTGTGTAAAAGCGGTTTCCCCTCCCTCCAATCAAGAGGGAAACCTGAAGACTAAATAGGTCTCTGTGGCTATTGCCTCTGCAAAAACAAAATAAAATTCTCTTACCTATACAGAAGCAATTGTGCACTGTCCTCCCAACAGAAAATCTGGCTCATATGCGACACTGAATGTGTTTTGGTGCACGTGGAGGCTGCTGGCACGACCTCATTTGATATTCTCTGTCCTTCACTTGACTGTTAACTCAGCTTGTGCTCACCTACACGTACGAACTGCACCCTCGTAGACACACATGCACAAGCTCACAAGCCTACACATGGGCATGCGTACATATATTCACAGCTCTCAGTGGTGGAAATCAATGCAGTTGATCAATACTCTGTACTCTGGGCTGTTAACGGACTGCAAATCTTTGGAGGAGACATTTTCTGAAATTGCAGGTGAAGGTTGAATCCATCTGAGGCTTTTTAGTAATTTCAGAAAGTGTCTAAAATTGAAAGATTGAAAGGATAAAAACCTTAATTAAACTTTGCTATGAAGGCTGAGTCTAAACATTTTTTAATTAAATTACTAACAGAGTAGAGGAGGTTCATGTAGAAAATAAATGTATCAAAACTCTTAAATATTTTAATTTTATATTGAATTATTAACATCTTACATTCATGCATTGTGAATATAAGTTTTCTTAATGCGTCTTAACATGTTTAATTTTATTCCATGGTACTTTTACTGCACATTTATGAATGTTTAATATGTTTTTCTTACACATCTGACATCTCTGATATTTGAGATAAAAACATGTTCCTACTCTCTTGTTGATGCTGGTTCACTTTACTGCGCTTTCATAATGATTTAATTGTGGACATTACAGGCCCACAGCTACTAAGCAACAAGAACGCAACTCAAGAGGGGTTTTCCCACTTGTCCACTTTGACCAATTTTTTTTCTCTTGAAAAGTAACATTTTAATCCTCTAGTCTCTAAGAATAGAAGAGTTAATATTCACTGCAATCATGTGCTTGGAGGAGTGGTTTGGTTTGATTTTGACCGAAAGTGGACTGTGTGTTTTGGAAAAGCTCTTAAAATTTAAGCATTTTGTTCACCTCTAAAGTCGTTTGTCATCACAGTGTAGATTACTTTACCCTTTGAGAACATTTAAAAGTCATTTTATAATTTAATAAAAATTAAATTTAATCAGAAACGCCCTCAGAAACCCCTCTAAGCGCCAACTTTGCCGTTGACTTTGGAAATCTCTGCCATAAAAGACTAGACAACATTCATTCGCTCCTCTGCCTGAATCCACACTAATATGACTAAAACCCATTGTCCCAGTGCTACAGGCCACACTTCATCTGCTGTCTTCAATAGATGTGTCAGCTTCAATGTCACACTACACTGAGATCTCACTCTCTGGCTGCTCTGTGCTGGACTCTGAGTGGGCGGCAGGCCTGATTCAAACAACACCTATTATTCTCTGCATACGGTGACGTATGCTTGATCATGCTCGGGGATGGGATGTGTATGTTTACATGTGCAGTGTGGATGTGTTCCTCTGCATGTGAGCAAGTGTATGTTGTTTCCGTGGTCGTGTGGACCGGACGGGGAGAATGCGCCCGGCCTGCAGTGTGTTTCCTGCCTTCGTTTGCACGTCTCCCCCTCCTCTCCTCTGCACTTCCTTCCTTCCAGATACTCCACAGTAAAATAAGCAGTAACCTGACCTCACCATGCTGGTGGTCTCCCAGAGAGGATGTGAGAGGACAGAGCTGATGGCTGTCCTTTTGTGAAGTATTTTTAATCCTGTTGATTGATTCGATCACAAAGATAAACCTAAACAGTTGTGATAGTAACATGAGACTGTCTGACAGCCTGTGGAGCTGTTTTCTCCCTTTTTGTAGGACTTGATAATCTTAGCTTGGATATAGTTTTCATCCATTAAGCATTACACTCCAATACACTGTCTCTGCTTAACCATAATGGAATTAACTCATTGAGCCTCATCCTGGGTAATTATCTCAGCTGGGAATTTGCTTAGTGCGCCATTTCCATTGATGGAGAAATGAAAACTTCAGCCTGCTCTTGCTTTTTTTTGACTACGATTGCACTGCACAATGACCCTTGTTCAGCCCAGTCCACATCAGGCTGTACAATGCAGCCTTTTGTAGGCTTGATTCAGGCTGATATCATGCTGGAAACTATTTAGATGGAGATCACATGTTGTTAGGGCACGCTGTTTCTGAGATTCTCCTCTTACTCACTTAATGAGAGAATGTCAAACCTCCTGTAGACAATAAGGTGCTTGTTTGTAATCTAAGGACACATTTAAGTGGATTGGGAGCTGCAAGACAGATGAGTTACCCCCCTTTTTTGTCTAAAATGGCTTCTGTTATTAAGCCAACATGTTATGTCAGACCAGGTTGGGTCAAGGGGTGAGAAACATGCTATGACCTTGTAAGAAAATGCTAATGTTATTTATCTCCTGATCAAGGCAAGTAGTGCAAACAGAAATCTTTGTCATTGACGTAGTTCATCATTTGACAACCCATGTCTAATTTGGAAATTTAATAGGGAAATTAAAGTATTTCCATGCTTTGAAAATGAGTTTCAGATTTATGAGACTCATTATCTGTAAAATTGCAAATTATGCAACGAGCCTTTTTTGAAAAACATTTTGAGCACATTTAAATTTGTTCATTATTTTTGATGTGCAGGCAGAATCTAGGCTTAATCTAATTGCTTTTCATCCTTCACAACCCTATCAGCAGAATAAACTATAATATTATATATTTAGCATGCTGATTCACTGCAAAGCAAGATGTGAAACTGCAGCTGTAATTTACTAGGCTACTTTAGCTGTTGGTTTTAAACATCTACCACACTTATCTGTTAGCCTCTGGGATGAGTTCAGATCCTCGGGAGTATCATGGTCTTGTTGAATTCATTAACTGCCCTCAACACGGCCTGAGCATTTTCTCTGTACTGTCTGCTTGCCATGCATAAACTTCCCATGACCTAGTGTGGAGGTGTATACAAAGTTTCAGCAGCCGCTGGTTTTTCCCACTCTGGTAGGCAGTGAGCGTCTTTGTAGAGTACAGCTGGAGATACAGCAAGTTGAAGATAAGCCTCTATGGCAAACAAAGAGGTTTCAGGTCTGGCAGCTGGAGTCACAGCCTAAAACTTGCTGCTTATCAACTACATTATCCCAAAGTGGTGAAGGCCATTTCACTGTGAGTTGATTCAACAGGGTGTTACCTGATCTAACTGACATGGTCAGAGTTTTATACTGTCATCTGTTTCCTCCAGATTACACACACAAACACAGCTCTAGTCTGAGACATGATACAGATACACTAAGAGAGCCTCTTTTTCCACTGAATTGAAGAAAGGCATTTGCTATCTGCTATTCTGAGCTAAAACAGGCCCTTAAACAACACTGAGAAAAGAGAGACTTTAACCAAGGGGCCTCAGCTATGTGCAGCTACCTGTATGTGCACAGCGGCTCCAGTAGGAAGTATGTAATAAATAATTCACCTGTGCAGAATGACTAAATAATTCAAGAGCTGAGTTAGCCACTCATGTAATGTTTCACTTGTGTCGCAAAAAGGAAGAAAAACTTTGTGCTAAGCAAAGTTGATATTCCCCTGGCTGATATTCTGCTTATAAACACACTGAGATTAGGTTAACTATATCTCGTTTTATGTGTACTGTTAACAAAGCTGACCTCTCCTTTGTGATTTCCTGGACAGGATATTACTGCATGGTGAAAGGCCGGGTCTTGTGCTGATAAAATAGACGAACGTAATTTTCTAGGTCCTGCATTCGCTTGGCATCTTGATGGGAAGCGGTGCAGGCAGTACGATGGCAAATACAGATATTGCTTCTGGTGGTGTTTATTTCTTGCACGGAGATAAATGGACGCATCCAGCTCTATAAAACTAGTTTGATGTGCACAGCTTTTGAGAGGTGTTGTCACGTGTGCTTTTGTCAGAAACAGCCCAGAGATCTGGAGCAGGATGTTTTTTATGTTGGTCCACAGTTTCATCCAGCAGTACATTCGAAATTGAGTTCTATAAATACACCACATGCACAGAGACCGCTGTTAGGAGGCCATTTATACTTTCATGAGCTATTCATATCTCTGGCACTCGATCCTGTCATTTAGTAAACACTGTTATGACAGTGAGGGAGCCTGGCAATGGACCCGATACAAATCTGTCACTCCAAACTGATACCACTGAGACTAAAAGGTTAAGTCTCCATTGTAAAAATGGTGCTGACAGCCTGAGCTGAAGATATGAGGGAAAACATTAGAAAAGGCATGAGCCTCTCCACCCTTCTTGGCCGGGTCTGTCAGCCATGCCCACCCTCAAGCACCCACCTTGCCTATCACAGCCGCCGCCCAACATGCCTACCCCTCAGCTAGCCGTGACACTTGATCTCAGGGTCAGCTGCGACAGATATTTCTGCTGTCTGTGTGTGTGTGTGTGTTTTTTAATGTCATAAGAGCTGGTTTGGTGTGACAGCCTGTCACATGTCACTAGGGTCAATTCAGATGACTACAGCTTCACTGGTGCTCAGTTGCACTTCTCTCTCTGGCCTGTGGCTGTATTTTCTCCCCTGTAAGATAGGCAGAAAAGGAGATAGAGCTGAGAAGCTTTAAAGGCCAATTCATGCTTTCCGCATGCGCACAGCCCCTCAGCAGACGTCTGCGTGCAGCCCAAAATTTGTGACCGCGCAGACCATACACATAGTAAGCCTGCACTGCGGACCACAGCTCCGTTTTATTTGTGTTACGTGTGGAAGCCATGTTAGTCACACTGTTTTCATAGTCTCCAGAGCAGCCAGAAAAGAAGAGAAACCCTATACTCAAATCAACTTCTACAACTGGTGTAGTCACCAAGCATTAATATCTGCTCTGCAGTATAACATGTTTATTTTTAATGCCTGTTTCTGTTCTCTCGTTCTGTTCTCTTCAGCCAAATGAAATATCAGTAGCTTTGTAGTTTTGTCAGCTTCTTAATTCATGCCAGTCTGAAGTACGATGTGCTATATAAAGATCAAAAGCCTAGTTCTGCAATTAATGCGCAGATGGGCCTCAGATGCCTCTATGAACTACACAAGACACATGCCTGCAGTGTTATTAAGTGCAAAGGGTTTAGGTTTAGATCATCTGTCAGGCTGAATTGCCAGATCCGTTGCTGCTGCTTCATATTGTTTCACACATGCCTCCACCCATTCACTTAAATGACTGTGTGGTCATGAGTTTCGGCCCATCATTACGAAATCCCAGTTAGGGGAACTGCAGCTACTGTATACTGATGTCGATTTCACAATGGCAACATTAAATGTGCTGAAAACATCTTATTTTATTTTTATAGAGGAGGTTTTGCCAATAACTTTTCTAGTTATATGAGAGCAGGAGAAAAAAGCTAAGAGAGAGTGACTGCCTGAATAGCGGGGTTTCCCTCCATTGTTTCCACTGTCAAGCCTTGCCTCCACCATAGACTGAGACATAAGAAACAATGGATAGTAGGAGCATTTATAGTAAATGACTAACTTGTAGAGAATGAAGAAAACAAAACATAACCCATATATGTTATCAGATTTACTGCAAGTTAGTAATCTGTTAATCAGTCTGGAACACACATTACATTCATTTGTAGCAATAATAGAAAAAAAACAAGCTGCAAATACATAGAAAAATATTTAGGTAAAACTAAAATAATAATTTAAGCCAAAGTGGTCAAAAAATTGACATGTAGTGACTAAAATGCAGCAGAAACATGTATCAAGAGCAAGAGAATGAAAGAGGGAAATGAGGAACGAAGGCCTGAGGTCAGGAAGTGCTGCAGCTCTCAAGAATGAGGTATCTGGACTTTTCACTACCAGATTAATGAGGTCATACATCATGGAGCCTGTCTGTGGATGCTAGGCAGCAATTCCTCCGCTCTACTGTCCACCCTGCCTCTGCAATTTTCTCCCTGGAGCAAGCAGGGCCCTACTTGGCCAGCCACCTGAGGCTCTGTCAGCCTCAATGATACGGCTCTGTCAGCCACCCTTAGCGTGGCTGCAGCTAGCCTGCCTCCTGTAGAGTAGCGCATAGCAGTAAAGTACACACAGTACCCGGAAACCAGCCAGCTCCTGTCCATAATGGTTAGACTTCATGTGGTTTCCTGCTCTGCCATTTCAGCTTGGTGCAGTTTCAGCCAGAGATCTTGTGGAATGTGGGTATGGCATGCACTGAGATTACAAATGGCCCTGGATAGAAGATTTCAATAATGTAAAAATATTTCACAATGTCATCTCAGAAATGTTTAATTCATAAATTATCTTTTTAGAACACCTTATATGGTACAGTCACATGCGCTTAGATAATAGAACGAATATGTGCTTAGTTCAAAAGGCTCATTTCTCTTCATGTACAGCAGTGATAGGACCTGGAGATTTCAAACAAGCGTCTGCAAAAAAGATGACGGATCCAATATAAAAGAGGCCATGGCCAGCTTACTATTTTATTTATGATGAATGTGAAACAGGACGGCAATGCTCACTTGCAAGCCTCTGTGCATATTTGAAGCGTGAGAGCGGTCGGAGAAAACTGGTCATGTTGTGCGCAATGAACAAGCACAAAAATGAAGCAGTAGCACTCCCCCCAACAAGCTGTTTCTCTTGGGCACTTGAGTGTGTTCAAGGTGGCACTAAAAGCTTCATCCACTGAGCCTGTCTTCTTTCTGACTTAAAGCCTCACCTGTGACAGCTGCGCCTCTGTTGTCATAAGCCAGTGCCTTTCTCTGCATGACTGGAGACCATTTACCAAGTAATTATATTAAATTATGGCATGGAAAACTTCATTGGGCTTGAGTTTGTATTCATAACGTAATACAATAGATTGCAGCTCTCCAGACAGAGAGAGTGTTAGTTATGCCTGTCAACCCCAGTCATTATGGCCTGTTGGACGTCCCTGCACCTGGAGAGACGTCAGCTTGTCCTCTGTGTTTTGTCCGCTTGTCTGTCTTCCCCTGCCTAATAGAGAGAAGACGTGGCCTTGAGAGGCAATGTCAAGCCCCAAATTTAAAACAATCCATGCAGAGTTGTCACGGGTCTCGTGATTGAGTCGGAAGTATTATTTTCTCAAGAGGACCAAAACCACAGTTAGAAGCCAATCTTGCAAGGCGCGGAGTTGTGGGCGTGGGTGTTTCCCTCTTTAGATGTGAATCTTGAAGTCAAAACAAATCTTTTTGAGAAACTAGATTAAATCACGATGGTTTAAAGAGCATGGGTCTCACATCAGCAATGGGAATGTAAACATCGTGGGAAACTATTACATGCTTGGAATTGCCGGCATACGAGATATCGGCCAGAAAAAAGTCACAATCACCTTGAGTGTAAGATAAGACACCATGGCACATTAGCTAAGCAATTGGTCAGGTTGGATTATTTGAATAGTTTAGTCTTGTCTCATGAAGCCATTGCTTTAAGACTGATTTTCATTCACTGTTGAACTTGACCATGAACAGATAACATGCACTGTCATGGCAGGGCTAATCCTCCAGCCTGGATAATTGCCAAACACAGAATTCAATCAACTGTCCTCTCCCCAAGGATATCTTTGCTTTTGAAGGTCTTTCTGCCTATGAGGGCCCATTTTTGTCAAACAGCGACCAGCCTTGAGTCCACCCTATCTTCTCTGTGCTGTGATTTCTAATTATCACTCGATGGAGAGATGATGGAGAGTTTGAGTGCTCCCTCACAGTGAGAAATGAGTTGGTGGCTATGCTTACGTTTGAGGGCTGACTATGCCGACTGTTCCAACTATCCTCCTTCTGAGACACGAGTCGCAGGCCCATGCCAGTTCAGCTGCCATATTGACTTTGGAGGAGGACAAGAGAGAGAGAGGGAGACTTCCAAGGTACTTAGCTCGGCTGTCTATCGAACGTTGGAGGTTTACTTTGGGCTGTGACCAAATGCTCTTACAACCCACTGATCAAGACGCTAATGGAAAACCATAACAATAGCGATGTGGACCGAATTTTGCTGACATCTTCTGCTAGAATACTTTAACATGTCTAAGTGAATTACAGCGTTTGTTGCTGTGTAAGATACAGATGTTCAGTAATGGTTCTGGTCTTGCTGTCATTTAAAGCTATCGTATTTCGCCCACCCTCTCAATTCATTTACATAGTTTTTTTTATCATTGTGGGTGTAAGTAGACAGCAGGCATAAAGGATCTAAGAAGTAATTGCCTGTAAATGGCATCGCTCACACAGAAGAACATATGCGTGAGAGACAGTAGGCATGAAAAAAGCCTAAAACAGGAGGAAAAGCTAACAGCAGGGACAATAAGAGTTGCTCAGTTTGCTTCCATCCCTGGAAGCAGGGATCAACACAGCATTCAGGGTAAACAGACTTACAGCAGGAGGAGCCAGAGCTG